>NC_054708.1:51310458-51410458 GCF_016097555.1 Gigantopelta aegis | reverse complement strand
TGAAGTATAAAAAATAAAATAAATATCTATTAGTGTTACCATGTGTCTTAACTTCCATGAGTGTGAACATTTCAGTGAAAAAAAACAAAAAATGTTTGTCTTTGAATTTCCCCGTTGTATGATTTTAAATAACAATAGTAGAAAAGTGGGTCACATATTTGAATTTGAAGTATTAAAAAAAATCCATTATTGTTATTATGTGTCTTAACTTCCTTGAGTGTGAACATTTCAGGGAAAAAAAGACGTTTGTCTTTGACTTGCCCCGTTGTATCATTTTAAATAACAATAGTAGAACAGTGGGTCCATATTTGAATTTGAAGTATAAAAAATAAAATAAATATCTATTATTGTTATCATGTGTCTTAACTTCCTTGAGTGTGAACATTTCAGTGACAAAAAGACGTTTGTCTTTGACTTGCCCCGTTGTATGATTTTAAATAACAATAGTAGAACAGTGGCTCCCATATTTGAATTTGAAGTATTAAAAAAATCCATTATTGTTATCATTTGTCTCAACTTCCTTGAGTGTGAATACAGTGAGGTAGCAACTTAAATCAAGTGTTTATGTGTCATGGGAGCCAAAATATTGGCAAATAGGTTTTCGATGGCGGCCATTTTAAAAATCATGATGCCGTCCACAGTTGTGATCAGACTCTGCTTTTTAGTATTAAAATTAAAAACTGTACCAGTATGCAAATTTTAACACTTTTTCTTTGCAAATTTTGAACAATATTCAAGCATATCTTGACATACGCTGCTAGACTAATAGAGAAACTAATTTTAAAATCATTAAAGGGACACATTGTAGTTTATAACACTAACACATGTGTTTCACTATTAGAGCCGTTTATGATCGACTGACATCAAACATTACTTAGATTTTATTGTTTAGTTTATCCATTTCCATACAACCGAAGTGTTTCTGGTCATCCTAATACCACAAAATGCATTTTTTATATGTTTAAAAACGCACGTGCGTCTGAGAAGCTATGGTTATGGAGTCGCGTTTTAGTCTATTTTTAAGGGTATTTCAACGTCACAGACTCTTGTTTCACTTTGTTTTGTCCAAATTTGTTACAGGTTTGTAAATTAATCAAACTTGGTGTCCATTTTTACGGGTTGAAACTAGGGTCCAGGTGAAAAATATGTTTTAGTATTTAACAACTAGGGTCTTTCCCTTTAAAAGCGCATTCCCTAACCTTAAAAACATAATATTCCAAATCCTCTAAACCCTCGTTGTTTTCCAGAGATGTTTTGAATTTATTTCAAATGTAAGTGCGTCCCAGTTTCAAGTTTGAACGATATCATGGCACTAGTCCTAATCACCAAATCTGGTATAGCACATTTGTACCTCAGAGCAATTAACATTTTTGCAAAAGGGCTGCCCGATATTAGAGAACAAGGTCTGGGGCCTTATTCACAAAGCTCTCTTAGGCTCTGCTAGACAACAAAGCATCCTATTTGCAAGTCTTTTAGCATTGCACTGCGAGATCGCAAAGTTGCGAGAGTTTAGTGAATTAAGTCCCTGATCATTATGGTCAAAGATTAAATGTAACAATGTACTGCCCTGCTGAACTAAACCACAAAATTTTGATACTTGTTGTATTGAAGAATACAAAATATTTGAGAGAAGCTGTCTGGTTTTACAATTCAAGGTAAAGGTCAGGCCGAGGTCGTATTTAAGTAGTAGCTGACCAGTCACGTTATTCTAGCCGAACGCTGTTAGATTTGCAGTATTTTAAACAGATTTGAAAGATATATGTGGTATATATTGTAGACATTATGTTGATAGTAGGTTAGAAATAGTGTTTGATAACTAACCATTACTTTCCAAAGCATCATTCTTGTGTTTAATTATACATACAAAAAACGTTGTGTGTCGATCACTATCAATTTAAAAGAAAAGAGAAAAAAAACCAAATCCGCTTTGCAGAAAAGGTTCATTTCCTTCACATTGTAACCGTACTTTTTAACCTTAAGATATATAATACGTGACATATATTTTAGACCTTATGTTGACATTACGTTAGAAATAGGGGTAGGGAACCAGTCGTTATACTTTCCAATGCATTATTCTTGTGTTTACTTCGACATACGACAAACGTTGTGCGCCGTTCACCCAAAATATAAAAATGGAGAAAAGAAAAAAAACGTTTTGTAGAAAAGGTTCCCTTCCTTCAAAATGTAACTGTACTTTCTAACCTGAAGATATAATAATTATGTGACATATATTTTAAACCTTATGTCAACAGTACGTTAGAAATAGGGATAGGGAACCAATCATGACAAACGTTGTACGCCGATCACCTAAAATTAAAAGAAAAAAACACCCAAAACCCCCACGAAATCCGCTTTACAGAAAAGGTTCGTTTCCTTCAAACTTTAACCGTACATGTTGTTTTTTTTCGTCTTACTACAAACCCTCCTACAGCTAGATAGCCCTTGAAAGTGTTCCCCTCTTTTGTTTGGGCAATTACAGTGTTTCTTCGAGTAGCGTACGCCCCTAACGACTTGAGAAAGAGGGCGTTCTAAGTGGAAGCGGTGCACAAAAGGAGTAAATTGACTGTCTAACTGCCAGAAATCTTTTAATGGAGAAAACTACAGCAGTCTTGATCACGGCTATTTAAACCTTAAGGGGATAAACAGGGAGTTTCAAAGGATCGGCGCGTTGACTTTCAGCTTTAACTCTCCAAGCACCAGGTTTTCAATAATATGGCGCCAGTTTAGCGTATTCCCCGCGCGGCCCCCTTTGAAAGTCTATTGGTGGGAGGGGTGCGCGATTATTGCCGACTTTGACGACTATGGACACCGGGTAATTATCGGAGAGCTATGCCGGGGACTCGCACACAGCTATAATGACTCACAATTACCCACTGGGTGTCTAAATAAAGTCCTCCACTGTCAACTGTGACGTATTCCTTATTCAAATGTGAAAGATGTCAGCTGTGTAGCGAAACCACTCGTCGCGTCATATATAGCGTTTTTCTTTCTTTCTGTTTTTTTTTTAATTTAGGGTGGGGGGATAGTTGGCATAAAGAAGCCGTCGGAAGCATTGCGTTTCTCTCTCCCACGTTTGGTCTTCTGGGTATTAAAAATGATAGAAAAGCTAAGTCTAAAATGTCCGTGAATTGCTTATGGAAGTATCTACGGGTGACAAGCTTACAGTCACTACCCTTAGTATCCGAGATTTCTGTTTCACATAAAATGAATGAATTTTGAGCTATTACAAACACTAGGACGGCCAGAAACATTCCATCACCACTGCCACCAAATTAGTTTTATAGTTTTAATTGTAAACATTCTCACCATACTTCTGGTCGAGAGGAATGCCATTTGAAGATAATTATTTGTAAGTATATTTCAGTGGTCAGATAAACAGGAATTGACTTGCTTGTAGAGCATTGATAGCGTGGAGATTAAACCTCTCACTACACATTTTTGAAAATCTGATTTCAACCAGTCTCTCAGATATGGTATGTGATACCCTGCATGCGGCAAAGTTGCTGCTGCTGTCAATTTAAGAAAGCAACGCTGAGACTATAGTTACCTTTTATTTATCATCACATACTAATTCATCAAGGAAGAAAGGAATGTTTTATTTAACGATGCAGTCAACATATTATTTTAACTACGATTATAATGCGTCGGGCATATGGTTACGTTGTAGAACACTGGCTGAAAATAAAAAATAAAGGCAATGAGCCCACCGACGGGGATCGATCCTAGACCGTCATTCATCAAATGCAACAAAAGCACTTGAGTTATGGTCAATGATACGCACTTGAAACGTAGTTGGGTTTTTTTTTTTTTTTAAATACCACATATTGTTATATAAAGGCAATACTAACCATGTGTGATATTATAGGATACAACTAAAGGGTATTTATACGTTATGCTGTAATTTACTGTGAAATGTCTTTGTCCAGTACAGGTGGCCGGGACGTAGCCCAGTGGTATAGCGCTCGCTTGATGCTCGGCCGGTTTGGGCCCATTGGGCTATTTCTCGTTCCAGCCAGTGCACCACGACTGGTATATCAAAGGCCGTGGTATGTGCTATCCTGTCTGTGTGATGGTGCATATAAAAGATCCCTTGCTACTAATGGACAATTTTTTAGCGGGTTTCCTCTCTATGTCTGTGTCAAAATTACCATATGTTTGACATCCAATAGCCGATGATTAATAAATCAATATGCTCTAGTGGTGTCGTTAAACAAAACAAACAAACAAACTTCTTGTTTAGTGCAGGTTTGGGTTTGTCTGACTTTGGGAGTGGCAGGCCTCATACAGGTTAAATGTATAGGAAGGCTATATTTTCCTCGAGCTTTGGCAAGCCTTCTACAGACAAATCACGTAACAGTAATTCTTGGTACAGGTCTCAACCTTGTGAAATGCCCTTTAGACTGTCTGCTCCTGAGATACGAACTCACATTGATAATGGGGGTGGGGGGTGGGGGGGGGATGAAGCGGTTTTCCTACAAGACTACGTGTCAAAAATTACCAAATGTTTCATATCCAGTAGCCGATGATTAATAAACCAATGTGTTCTAGTGGTGTAGCTAAATTAAACAACCTTTAGCGTTAAAGGTGCTATGTCAGAGTTGCAATAATGGCGGTTCCCGTCAAAAATATTTATAATTTTTTTCTTTGTAACATAAACTTTATACCTTCAGCTATAATTATGTCTACAAAATAATTCCATTTACTAGTAGACAAAAAATATTTTAAGAGGGAAATCTTGAGCGTGAATTACACGCATTAACTAGTGACGTCACTGTTTTATGCGTACACATTTAACACTAAGTTTACCCAGAATTATTTGCGGTCAGCTGACAAGAGAAGCAAAGATGGTAGCCAAGCTGTATTTAGCCTAAAATGATTCGGCAAACTCCTCTTGTCGTACAGTGCAATACTTTTTAAAATTATTATTCTAGAGTTAATTATGGAAAAATTATGCGTGGGATCGATAAACTTGTAGTTATTTATTACAAATAAATGTAAAAATAACGAAATATTGTAGTTTTAACTCTGACAAAGGACCTTTAATGGATGAGTGAGGCGGGACGTAGTTCAGTGGTAAGGCTCTCGCTTGATGCGCGGCTGGTATGGGATCGATCCCCGTCGGTGGGTCCATTGGTCTTTTTCTCATTCCAGCCAGTGCACCACGGCTGGTATATCAAAGGCCGTGGCATGTGCTATCCTGACTGTGGGATGGTGTTTGCAAAAGACCCCTTGCTACTATTGGACAAATGTAGCGGGTTTTCTCTCTTCTAAGCTTGTATGTCAAAATTACCAAATGTTTGACATCCAATATCCAATGATTAATATATCAATGTGCTCTAGTGGTGTCGTTAAACAAAGCAATCTTTACTTTTAATGGATGTATTTCATAATTGAAAAAAACAAAACGTGATAGTGTTTTCTGTTGGTAGCGCGTAGTGTCGGTCCACTTTGGTTTAACGCACGAACTTCCTGTTTGTTGAAGAGACCTCCGTCTTGTTTTTTTACCTAAGACCTCTGTGATTTAGGTCCCAGTTGCGTAGACAATGAATGGAGAATCTTGTCTGTGGCCTAACAGCACCGACATAATCATTAGTTCCACATATAAACTTTGATTGTTGGTCGTGTGTATTTATTTAGTTATTGTCATTAGAGTCCTATCGCGTGGTTATTTCCATTGTCATGCAGCACAATCAGAACATGAGCACCGCCAGTCAAGTTTCTTAATCTTCATTTAGAACTTGGAATTGTCGCCTTTGAAGCGTAGAATGGCTAGTTTTGTCTTGCTATTTGACAACATATGTTTTCCTTTTTGCGATATTAGTTACGGATTGAAAAACAAATAATGTCCGCACAAAAGCATTTTATTTTTGAAAACACAATGCCTCAGGTGTTTATCGACTTCACTTTAATGCAGCTTGCCGGCAAATTATTAATTTGTACAATAATTGCTGGGGCATTGTTCGTGATAATGGCGAAAAGACCCATTGATTAACTCTATACGGGACGGTGGGAGGGGACCAGTCATTAACTCATTTCCCCAGCTAATATCAGTCGTTACCTTCGGAAATGTTTCGTATTTTAGACGACATCGGGTTTGACTGAAAGACTCTTGTAGTATACAGCGACCATTGTTCTCGAGAAGAAAGGGTCTGGAGTGGAACATGGACCCAGGTAGTTATATCAAAGACTCGCCATCTGTACGTACAGATGTGGTCGCCTTAAACAACGCGCGGGAAATACTGTTATTTACTCCCGCCTCTCAGAGAAATAATAGTCATAAGACCAACGATTTTAAACGTTTGGGACGAACCATGACCGGTGTAATGGACTTGCTGCTAGTGTTAGCATATGCTGTCGTGAAGTTTAAAGGGAAAGATATCATTATTAACTTACGTGCATGTACTTTTCTGAATGGATAGAATAGAATAGAATAGAATAGAATAGAGTAGATGTTTAACGACACCCCAGCACGAAAAATACATCGGCTATTGGGTGTCAAATTATGGTACATGCAAAATATTAATGATGAACAACACAAATATAAAAATGCTTTTCTGAATGGAAGAAAAAAGAAAGAAAGAAATGTTTTATTTAACGACGCACTCAACACATTTTGTTTACGGTTATATGGCGTCAGACATATGGTTAAGGACTACACAGATTTTGAGAAAACCCGCTGTCGCCACTACATGGGCTACTCTTTCCGATTAGCAGCAAGGGATCTTTTATTTGCGCTTCCCACAGGCAGGATAGCACAAACCATGGCCTTTGTTGAACCAGTTATGGATCACTGGTCGGTGCAAGTGGTTTACACCTACCCATTGAGCCTTGCGGAGCACTCACTCAGGGTTTCTGAATGAATTGCAAGAGTGTGTTCAGAAATTTGTGCAGTTGTGGGTGAGGGTAATGTACTCTGGCAAGTCACGTTTTTAGTGGGGTCGAGTCATGCTAACCCAGAAAATATATTGGAGAAAATAAAATTATCTTGGATTGTGTGTGTGTGTGGGGGGGGGGGGAGGGGTTCGACCCCAAATGCTTTATCAAATATCTATAGTTAACATAGAACAACGGGACGTAATCAATATAGCCAAGCCAGTGCACCACGACTGGTATATCAAAGGCCGTGGTATGTACTACCCTGTCTGTGGGGTGGTGCATATAAAAGATCCCTTGCTGCTAATTGAAAAGAGTAGCCCATGAAGTGGCGACAGCGGGTTTCCTCTCTCAATATCTGTGTGGTCCTTAACCATATGTCTGACGCCATATAACCGTAAATACAATGTGTTGAGTGCGTCGTTAAATAAAACATTTTTTTTTTTTTTTAATATAGCTAAATCGTGCAAAAGAGAAACAACAATTCATGAGACTAGATCATTTTAGAACAATAAATATAGCAAGGTTTTTCGATAACGGTGCATTACATAAAGACAGCAATATTTTAAACATGTATTTTATGTTCTTCTGTTTGCAATATTTTTATTTTTACTACTCACTAAATACTGGTATTCATCTCCAATACAGTATTACAAAGGTTACATAGTCTACTTTCTCTAGGGACGTTAAAACGACATTCCTGAGTTTCCTGCTATTTTTAAGATGTTATCGACTAACAGAGACTTTTTAACGATTGTAATTACATATCAAATATTTTTTTCTGCATAAAATATTAGTGGCTATATATGAAACCTGTTTCTGATCGTTCTAATATTTGTACAAAGTTAAATGTCATTTTATTTCCTAAACTATGTTTTTTCGTACATACGAAAATATTTGAAGATTAAATCTAGTTTGCGCTTCTTACAAATATTAAGACGACCAGAAACACATTGAATATACAGACACTGATATTCTAAACAAGAAAATATATTTAATTTGTAAGTTTAATCGTAGAAATATTTTATTAGTCGGAAACATCTATCAATGCAGCAAACTCAGGAATGTCCCTTTAAAGGGACATACCCTAGTTTCAGCCCGTGAAAATTAACACTAAGTTTAGTTAATCTACAAACCTGTAACACATTTGGATAAAGTTACAATTGAGTAAAACATGAGTCTGTGACTTTGAAATGGTGAAATACCCTCTAAAAATAGACTAAAACTCTACTTCATAACTGGTGTTTTTAATATCACAAAAAGCATTTTTCATATTTTTAAAAACGCACTCGCGTTAAATAAAACATGTCTTTCACGTGACAAACAGTATGCAGGGTCAGTCTCAGAATTCAAAGAAATCGCATTATCCACCTCAGAGTCATTATTACGTCCCCACTCCCCTCATATTCGAATACTAAAAAATTGTATTCGAATATTTCGATTAACAGAATAGCGATAGAATATTAAAATATTCGGACCGAAGACTAATTTAGTTTTATATCTATTGTTTGTTGAATAAACTAGCATTCGATAAATGAATTGTTTGATTTAACAGACTAGACTAGTGTTGTTATTTGTAGCAAACGAGTTAGGCTCAGCTCAGTCAACTCAGCAGGAGCCGACATAGATAAATTTATGGAACTGAATTTAGCATACAAAAAATCAGTATCCTGGCTAATATTAGGTGGGACCCTGGTGAGAACCATGGATGCGTTTAAAATGATCTAACGTTGATTTATTTGTTACCATGAAAATAGAAAATAAAACGATATTAAGGTAAAAAAAAAAAAAGGTCAGACACAGACACATGCGCGCGCGCGCACACACACATACACACACACACACACACACACACACACACACACAATCAACACTATCCCAGCACCAGAGTGTAGTAATAATAATTAACTGGATTTATGCAAATTTTCTGTTTGTTTTTTGTTTGTGTCTTTATTTGTTTGTTTCCTAAACACGCGTTGTAAATTGTCAACACCTATGTCGTAGCTACATTTCAGTGAAAGGTCCTCAAATAGTTTTGCTTTTGTCTTTGTTTTGTTTAGTTTAGTTTTGTTTTGATTTGATTTGATTTGTTTTTTGTGTGTGTCTGTTTCGTTTCATTTCGTTTCGTTTCGTTTCATGCGTTTCATTTCGTTTCGTTTCATTTAGTTTCATTTCATTCGTTTCATTTCATTTCATTCGTTTCGTTTCGTTTCGTTTCATTCGTTTCGTTTCGTTTCGTTTCGCTTCGTTTTATTTATTTTATTTTATTTTATTATTTTATTTTTATTTATTTCATTTATTTTTGGTTTTGGTTTGGTTTTGGTTTTGGTTTTTTATTGTTTGATTTTTTTATTATTATTTTTTTCTATTCTTTTTACTTCATAAACCAGATCTGAGCAAGCCCTAATCCTTTACTGTTTAAAGACTCATTATTTAAAACAACCCTTTTCTCTTTTAGCTGTTGCGTGAGCGATAACCATAAAAACAAGTTAAATAGCTTTGACAAGTTTTAGATATAATTCCCAAGTAATTTGACTGAGCGAATTAAAACGATTTATCGATGCATTCAGGCGTACATCTTGCGAAAACTTAGTTTACTCTTGCATAACCAGTTAACTACAGGAATCAATCGTTTTACTATTAACACGGAGTTCCAAGCTATACGTGTTTACGAACTGACCTTTTCTTATTTTTTTGGTTTGTTTTTGTCTCACGAAGAACAAAATTTCTTTGCGCATTATCTAAAACTGCATGAAAGCTATTTATGCGTGGATATGTGTGTGCGCGCGAATCAGATTATGGACGATATAGCCGTTTTAGTATTTTATCAAAAGAATAAAAAGTAAAAAAAAAATAATATAAAAAAGACCAAAAAGAGAGACAAAATAAGGGGAAGTTAAAAAAGGCTTTAAAATCAATTACTCTGTTATCAAGGTATTCGAACACAATGCAAATCAGATTATGAACGATAAATGTTTTAGTCTTTTACAAAAAGGTAAAACATAAAAAATAAACTAACTAAATAAAATTAAACCAAAAAAAAAAAAAAATAGAATCGAATTTAAAATGGTTTAAAATCAATTGTCCTGTTATTAAGGTATACCGAAGGACAATATTTAATATGGTTGACAAGATACGGTGTAGTTGACCGTTCAGCAGGCGCGTGTGTAGGGGGGGGGGGGGGGGGGGGGGGGGGGGGTTTGAAGGTCGAACACCCTCCCTCAGGTCAGCTCAAGCAAATTGTTTTTTTTTTCAATAACTTTTCTGGAATGGCATGACCCGACCCCTCTATAAACATCAATCGACCCAGTCTAACCCTACCCTCACCCGCCAACTGTTTTGTACACACGCCTGTTTGGAATTCGATTAAACTTTCATAAAGTTTCAATCTCCCCTGGGGTGTAGTGGGTCGTAAGAGCAATCCCCGTCAGTGGATCCATTGTCTTTCGCTTTTGTTAATAATTAAAACAAAATAGCTGAATTTCCAGATCAGCAAGGACCAGGATAGTCACTGAGTGTCTAAATAACATGTTGAGTTTTGTTTTTGTTTAACGACACCACTAGAGCACATTGATTAATTAATCATCGGCTATTGGACGTCAAACATAATTTTGGTAATTCTGACTCGTAGTCATCAGAGAAAACCCGCTACATTTTTCCATTAGCAGCAAGGGATCTTTTATATGGACTTTCCTACAGACAGTAAAGCACATACCACGGCCACTGACAGTTGTGGTGCACTGGTTGTTACGATAAAAAAAAAAAACACCCCACCCAATCAGTTGAATGTATCGACCGAGGTGGTTCGATCCTGCGACGCAAGCACCTCTGACGAGCACTCAAAGAACATGTTGACAACACTCACTGACACTCTAGCTAGTCCAGGGCGAGATCTAACTCAGTTGGTAGAGCGCCCGGCTGAAGTGCTATGATCGTAGGTACAAACCTCCTCGGTGGTCTCATTCTTTGATTGTTTTTTTCCCCCCCCCCCCCCCCCCCCCAACCAGTGGCCCACGGCTGGTATATCAAAGGTCATGATATTATAAGTTCTGTCCTGCCTATACACAAGTGCATATAAATGACCCCTTGTTATCAATGAAAACATGTAGCGGGTTTCCTCTGAGACTATATGTCAGAATGGTCAAATGTTTGACATCCTATAGCCTATGATTAATAACTCAATGTTCTCCAGGAATGTCGTTAAATAAAACAAACTTTAACTTGTAACTTTAGCTAAGTCAAAGTTGGTGCTCGAAATAGTGCCAGTAATGACGTGATTCTACAATATAGTGATTACCCAAAACTACTGGCCTCGGTGGCGTCGTGGTTAGGCCATCGGTCCACAGGCTGGTAGGTACAGGGTTCGGATCCCAGTCGAGGCATGAGATTTTTAATCCAGATACTGACTCCAAACCTTAAGTGAGTGCTCCGCAAGGCTCAGTGGGTAGGTGTAAACCACTAGCACCGACCAGTGATCCATAACTGGTTCAACAAAGTCCATGGTTTGTGCTATCCTGCCTGTGGGAAGAGCAAATAAAAGATTCCTTGCTGCTAATCGGAAAGAGTAGCCCATGTAGTGGCGACAGCGGGTTTCCTCTCAAAATCTGTGTGGTCCTTAACCATATGTCTGTCGCCATATAACCGTAAATAAAATGTGTTGAGTGCATCGTTAAATAAAACATTTTTTTTTTTTTTTTTTTTTTTTCTGTTATGAAGACGTTTGTTTTATTTAACGATATCACTGAAGCACATTGATCAATTAATCATCGGCTATTGGATGTCAAACACTTCGTCATTCTGACTCGTAGTCATCACAGGTAACCCGCTACATGTATTTTCCTCATGCAGCAAGGGATCTTTTTATATGTACTTTCACACAGACAGGAAATCTCTGTTATGAATGCATCAAACAGCCTACTTACAACTAGCTTTAGGCATATTTGTAGTTTTCTAATACAGACCAAGAGATCGTTACCATGATAACACTACAAGCGTTTGACGAAAACAAAACGAAAATCCGTTGAAGATGTAAGGCAAAGTACTTCTGCAAGGCAACAGTCACTTCATCCGAGAGGGGACATGGGTAGGAAATGGTTTATTGCTCTGACAAGTTGCAAGCAGAGTACCTACAAGACGTAGTCATCACTAGACCCTTATGTATCCGAAATACCTATATCACACAACTTTTAGACGCAGCTTCTGAATCAGTGGCATAAACTAAACAGTTTTACATGGCTCCACATTGCTAAAACTAAAATACATGTACCCGCGGTACGAATCTATAAACACGTTTGATAGACCAAACCTTATGTAAGTTATAAACGTGATTGTAGAAACTAAAAGGGTTGAGAACTGACTGAACAAAAACTGTTTACGTGGTGTTCAACTCCAAGGCCGAGGAAATGACTTCATACCACGAATTTACAGGCTGGTAGGTACAGGGTTCGGATCGCAGTCGAGGCATGGGATTTTTAATCCAGATACCGACTCTAAACCCTGAGTGAGTGCTCCGCAAGGCTCAATGGGTAGGTGTAAACCACTTGCACCAACCAGTGATCCATAACTGGTTCAACAAAGGCCATGGTTTGTGCTATCCTGCCTGTGGGAAGCGCAAATAAAAGATCCCATGCTGCTAATCGGAAGAGTAGCCCATGTAGTAGCGACAGCGGGTTTCCTCTCAAAATCTGTGTGGTCCTTAACCATATGTCTGACGCCATATAACCGTACATAAAATGTGTTGAGTGCGTCGTTAAATAAAACATTTCTTTCTTTCATACCACGAATTTGGTTTTCTACCAGCCCTCTTTGTAGGTACTTGGTTCGCAACTCTGAAAACTTTTAACGATTCGGTGTGTGTAAGGCAACAACACAGATCTCTCTCTCTCTCTCTCTCTCTCTCTCTCTCTCTCCTCTCTCTCTCTCTAGGTCTGTCTCTCTCTTTGTCTGTCTGTGTGTGTATTTTTCTCTCTTTCATTCGGTGTGTGTAAGGCAACAACACAGATATCTCTCTCTCTCTCTCTCTCTCTCTCTCTCTCTCTCTCTCTCTCTCTCTCTCTCTAGGTCTGTCTCTCTCTTTGTCTGTCTGTGTGTGTATTTTTCTCTCTTTCTCCACACTAACAACTAATCAACTGTCCTGAATACATATTCCAGATACCTCAGGTGTGTGTGTCCAGAACACCGTCTTTGATGCTTGAACCGTAATTGGATATAATCACGGGAATAAAAAGGAGAATAAAAAAAAAAGTTTACTATTGGTTGAATCAATGTAATTGGTGATGTTGCGGGTTCCGTTCCCTATATACGTAGTTACCATTATTTGCGTCGTACAACCCTTGATCACTATACGGGGAAACGGATCAGATAAACCCAGCCCAGTTGCGGGCCTAACTACCTTGTATTTACCGGTTAATGAGGCGACACATGGTAATCATTTCACCAGCAAATGGACGCTGAATTTGACCAACACGCGCACGGCACGCCGCTGACCGGCAGTGACCGTTTGCACCTGTACAGGTTATTACCTGCAATCCCCCGCTATCTCTTTGATGACCAGCTCCGGTAGCTGCTGGAGTGCACCGATTCTTCTGATATAACATCACAGCTTCAGCATCCTGAAAATTAACCCTCTCTGATTACCTGAGACCACGCCGTGTCACTCGAGGTGCGAGACAATCGGAGCCAAAGGAAGAAGATTTATATTACCAATTTGCCGAAATGGTCATTATCACTTGGAAATCCACGCTTTCCTGCTTCACTTCCAGCAGACAATTGCAAAGACTTGGGAAAATAGCATGGTCAGTCAGAGAAAATTATACGATTTGGCGGAAAAACCGAATAGAATAATTCACCGTTTGGTGTGAATAGGACAATGCGATGGAGCGCCAAAAGAGTTGGTTTTTATGTCGACATTTTGCTTGGTGCGTAAATGTTACACATCTAGAAAACTGCACCGACCGTATGTTGGCTAGGCTTAGAGTGTGTTTATTGTAACTATATTGATTAAACCCATGAGGTTAGTTGTAACAGAGAATTAGTAAGAAGTGTTTAAACATTATTTCAATTTAAAAACTAGATTTTATGCTTCAGAATTATGTAATCCTAACTGCTACAAGTATTTGAAATAATAAAATGCACTTTTAAACAAGAAAAATAAATATCAACGATACCATACACTAAGTGATAATACCCCCCACCCCCCCCCCCCACCACACACACCGCGCCAATAACATCTCTTTTCTACCCCATATTTTATATGTTCATGTCGCCCAATAACACAACCCCACCCCAATATAAAATCCTGGCTACGCCCATGAATAAACGTTTCATGTATATTTGCACCGATTAGTGGAATCCGGTTGTTTCATTCATCTAAATGGCAAATGGTTTAATATTTCTAAAAAAGAAAAAAAAAGAAAAAGAAAAAAAAAAGAAAAGAAAAAAAAAGATGGTAAATTTTGTTAATATAAAAATGGTTGAACAAGAATACCATTATTTGTTAATTCGTAAAAATTATAACAATGAAACGTTTTCAAAATGAAAGGCATGCTATTTTTGTATATAATATTCCATTATTAAAAAATCCTTTCATTATGTTTTTAAAATTTAGTAAATTGGTGGCTAGTGGTTTTCATTCTTTCTTTGTTTTTAATCTTTCTGGATTTGTTCTGGGGTTTTGGTGGCGGATTGTTTTTTTTATATAAATGAAAGCTAACTATATACTATTACATGCATATATTTGTCTGTCCTTATGATACACGCCAAAGTGCATACACGACGCACAAAAAAAAACCCCGCCACCCCCCCTCCCCCCACCCAAACGTCACATAAACAAGATAGAACATTATATACCATATACACTCTATAAAAGTCGCTTCTACTTAACATAACCTAGTTTAATTTGGAGCGACCTGATATATATATATATATATATATATATTTCAAATTCTTGAGACAACCCCCACACTTAACTACACCACAAACAGCAGACGACCTTAGTTTTAAACTTCTTTTTGTATACAGTAGGATAAAAAGGCAAACAGTTTTTGATAGCAAATTAAAAAAAAAAAATAAAAAAATAAAATAAAAATATCGGGTATCAAATTTTTATACACATTGTCTGCAGTTTTATTTTAGTTTTTAATACACAGGAAAATATTCGATCCTGTTACATGTATTCATCAAATGTTAATTACGAAACGGACTGTGAGAGATGCCTAGCCGTTATTACCCGGTACACGGGTTTCCTATTTCCAATCACATGCATTAGCATAGTGCGTGATACACAACGACCTGCTTTTGTAAGTTCTACGAGATTGGAAATTCTTACCACTGGAAAATATAATCAAACATGTATATCATATGTCATGCGGAGTAGGTTTTATTACACATTTTATTTTAAGTTTTTTTTCTAATTATTATTTAAAGACCCCCCCCCCCCCCCCCACAACACACACACACACATATATATGTATGTTCACTACCCAACTAATATAACATTGATTTAATTTGTAAATTCGTATCTTCATATTTATCACAACTGATTTAAATTTCTAAATATGATCTCATTGAAATCGTATGCAACACAGACCTAACAGTCACATAAAATTAGTTTTATTTACCTTAACTGTCTACTTAAAGATTTTGAACACATGCATATTGAAAATAATACGAGTGGCTGTTAAAAACAATTTATCTTACGAATTGTTTTTGCTCATTTAATACGTTTTTAAACAAGTTATGGTATCTAATGCACATGTATACATTATTCTATTTTTTTTTTAACATATCCTCAAAAACCAGGTTTCAAGCAAATTTTAACATCTTTTTTGACTAAAGGCATTTGTACTTGTACATGTAGCTAACTTACGCAACACAGACAAATGATTGTCAGGTTAACTATACGTCACAGTGTAATATATTTTGGTCGTGCTGTTTTTTCATTGGATGTATGGCATTGGTAACCTGGGTCCATGCTTATAAAACTTAAAGTCTAGACTTTAATAAGTCCAGACTTTAACGTAATGCTATTTGACTTTAAGGTTTATAAGCACAGGACCTGGTCATCACATAGGAGCAGCTAGTCGTATGTCTTGAAATTGTGAACACACGTACATGTGTAAACAAGTATGTGTTATCAAAAATAACGAATGATGTTCTCACCAACGTGTGTGTAAGAAAAAGTGATAACAAGCACCCTGAATGTGAACAAAACATCTTTATTATTGTTTGTAAAAACAGCAAAACGGTTCAGAGGAATAATAAATATACGACTGGCTTACAATTTGAGCAGTTCAGTTTCTGAACAACTCTGTAAGTAATGAAAAAAGAAACATTAGTCTCATTTAAAGCAACATTCAAAATAAATTATGAGTACACTAATACTGTTTTATTCTAAAATAATGACATTAAGACAGCTGAAACTTTTAACTTAACACACTGTATAAATATATATGTTGGTTTTTTTAAATCCGAAAAAGAGTGTAAAATAGTATATACAAAATTTTGGCACTAAGAGAAACAAAATATGTATAGATATATGTCTACAAATACTTGTATCACAGCAAACATGGTTAATTACATCATCACAGTTATCATTTTGATATCATTGCTCAGCTTGAAGATGTATAAATAAAATATTTATCAAAATACAATGAATGTACTGGTCATTCTGTGCTCCACAACTGATGTGCTATAAAAAAAAAAAAAAATATGTCCCAATTTTTTTTAGCTTATTTTCCTTTTACCTAGCATCTGATAGTATGCAAAAAATGCTAAAATAAATAATTGGAAACCCCCATCACACATTCTGGCATATTATGTAATTCCTGAATATAATATTAAAGTACCGATAAGACTTCCACCATCATAATTAATTAAGTAATTAAGTAGTGTTAAGCAAATATCACCATACATCAAAGTGAAACCAAGTTAATGTCCATGCTTCATGTCGACTTAAAGACTTATCACAGAGCCTCTTTGTTTCCCTTAATTCATAAAGGTATTTAAAATATTAAATTACATATCGTTTTCTAGTCAGGTAAAGCATATGAGAGAAAGTTATTAATAGGTCTTTATCACTGTGAATGGTGTTACAGTAAAACCTAGCAAATATCAAGACTCTTTACAGGTCTCTAAATGTTTCCATAGTCATAAAAGAAAGAGGGAAAAAATCACATACTTTGGGGGAAAAAAAAACCCGTCACTGGTCATCAAACCCAAGCCATTAGAAAAAACCCTTTTGTTTAAGTATATATTTAAGAAAGAAAAAAGTATTTAAACCCTAAAACTTAAAATAATAATATCATTATTTGGAATTTTAAAAAAAACATTAACAGTAATTAAGCTGACTGGTCATCAAACCCAAACCATTTAAGAAAGAAAAAAGTATTTAAACCCTAAAACTTATTATCTTTTAAAATAATATTATTTGAAAAAAAAAAAAACCCACAAAAAAAACATTAACAGTAATTAAGCCAATACTTTTTTGTTTTAATTTAAAGGTAACTTTTTTTTTTTATAATATGACACAGAATCCGACTTTTCTTACATTCTTGAAAAAACAAATGAAAGTCTATTAACGACAATCAATAAACATTGTGTTTTCATTCATTTGGTCATTTTAAATTTTTTTACATTTAATATACATGTAGGTAACTCACACTATGGTATCAACATTTCACACGTCTTCAAGGCAGTTAAACTTTATAGTCAAACGATTGCATTCATTTTATGAACACATTTATCAGATGATTGGATTCACTGAAATTCTTTATTAAATGAACACTAAAATGCCAAACTATATTAAAAAAAAATTGATAGTCTGCAATTTCTAGAATTGAAAAAGTTAAAAAATCTCCTAATATTCAAGGCCAAGCTGTTGTAATAATTTGAATGTATGTACTCATGAATCAATAATAAAACAGTGATGGTGCAAAGTATTCCTGAAAATGTCCATAAATTAAAACAAGAAAAATTAGCAGCGGAGTTCCCGCTATAGTACTGTATGCATAAGCTTCGTCAGTGATGCGTCACATCAATATTATGGTGTAGGAGTCAGGTGACCAATATAGAAAGGAAATGTTTTATTTAACGACGCACTCAACACATTTTATTTACGGTTATATGACGTCGGAGTCCGATATAAGATACTCATGTAAAATATGGACATATTCAAGCAAATATTCTGACAATCAAAAAACAAAAGAATACCAAAACATTTTAATGTGACATCGCACCTTTTACCTCTAGTGCTGTTTGCAAACTGTGGTGTTCATATCTGATGGTAATTATTGTTTATACTAGTGTTCATGCCTTGCCAATGATTATACTTTTAAAATACAACTCTTGCACCAACATGTGTTTTGTGTTGTTCTTAGTATTTAAAAAAACTGATCGATCGATATTAAAATGTACTTTTTTTTAATCGCCAGTATATTTTAACTATTTTAATAATGAAAATTGAAAAGCTTTATCCGTCAAAATTGATTTGGACAAGCCTTTTTGCTTTACTATGACGGCATGTATGTCAGTTATTAAAAAACCCAGTGGGAACCCTGCGAGAGTTTACAAAGCAATTATTTCAAAACCACGAGTGGGACAAATGTTGTGCACACATGTGGATATAATAATTTAAAAATCATATCTATGAGTAATACTGTATCAGATAATTGAATCACAGATGAGTTTACATGAAAGACAATTTTGATTTTCCAGCAATAGTTTGTGATGGTAATGATGTGAAAAAAATAGAAGGTAAACAGATATATTATACTATATGACACATTACAACAAAAAAACGATGATGTAATACTGATACCACATATAATGGCCAACATACAATCATACACCACTGCAAATGTCAAGCATCAGCCAAATAATGAAAATTGAATAGAAATGAATAGTGACTAATATAGGTTTCTGTAACTTTATATACGGAGAGGCATAAATAACTTGGAAATGTCTCCATGTTACTTTTTGTGGCTTAATTATGAAGAAAGATAGAAAGAAAAACATTGCAGGTAACACAGGTACAAAAGCATTTCCATATAACTATGTGTATACATGGTTTCCAACACATTTTATTCCATTTCCACCCCATAACCCTACACCCCCCCCCCCCCCCCCCCCCCACACACACACACCAACTCCCGATTAGAACAATATATGCTCTTTCAGTTACAATTTACCAATATGTCATTTGTCTGCATGCTTAATTAATATAACCAATATGATATTTCAATAAGAAATGATTCAGCGAAATACCCATTGCAATGTTTACGTCTCTCGGTATAATATATTGGTATGGAGCATTATAATTATATTAATTATTACGAATCTAAGTCAGACATCTGGTCAATCGTCTAGAAATGTCTCACAGTCATCACTGATAGAATGAACAGATATAACTCTGCATTTCATGGTACTGACCAAATGAAGAGTTTCATTGCAAAACATAACAAACGCCACTATACACACCCAATCCTAAAGACGTTTTATTCCAAACCACCATAAACACTATGCCAGTTTCTCTGCAATCTGCCATATATCCTCAGACAATCGTATCGCGTTTTGCTGAAAACTGAATTTGAACTTGTGTTTGTCTACGTGGTGTTCGCACAATGGTTTTTAATATGGCGTTTATCGCGTTTTGCGATGAAACTCTTCAAATATAGATCTTTATCACTGTTACCCATATTACACATTGATTAAAGTAAAAATATTCTACAAATCAATCAGCCCTCTGAGAAATGGGTTATGCAAAAACAAATTTCAGTGACCCATTTTGATTTTATGAAACCCGTCAGGACCATGTAAATGATGTTCTAAATTTAATACGAAAACCAAAAAAATGGGTTCCACCAAATTGAGATTTGCGTGAGTGAAACAAAAGTTCTCACAACTGTTTTGTAAGCCAGGGACCTAATTCTCTAAACTCTCACAACTTTACGATATTGCAGTGGAATGCAAGAAGACTTGCAGAGACGATGCTTTATTGTCTAGCAGAGCCTAAGAGACCTTTGTCAATCAGGCCCCTGAAGTACAGCATGGGTGATGCTAAATGTTTGCAAAGGTGTATAACTGATGTAAAATATCTTAATTTTCAACAAAGTCACACTGTCACCAAACAAGTTCAGTGTTCTTCATAGTCTATATATAATCACTTTTAAATCTATAGTCTCTTTGGAATGTCCACTTGTATATAATTCAAGTGATAAAAAATTCTTAAAATAAATATATATAAATGTCATTCACGTAGGGAAGATAAGGATCAATGTGTGAGCTGGTTTTGACAGCAAGCATGTTGTTCGTTCCATCTACGAAGGTGGAAAAAGCACAGCGAACGATACGTAGGTGGGTTTCTTCACATTTCTTAGCTCTAAAACCTGGTGGCAAAGAAAAGTAAAATATGTATTTATATCTTCAGTCATCTTTGGAAATGACATATTTAACCAGGGCTAGCTCTGGCAGTCGCCAAATTGTGCAAATTGCAAATTTTGAAAACAATTGGCAAATTTTATTTTGAGTTTGGTGAAGTAATTTTACTACATTTTATTAGAAAATAACTGGTTTTCTGCCATTTTTGAAGTTTAATAGATAACTTGGTGAAACTTTGTATTCACCCAGAGCTAGCCCTATTTAATAACAAAGATTCATGAAATGTTGAAGAACATATATTATGTATCTGCAAGTGTACATGCAAGAATTGTTTTTAATGTAATTTGTTATTGAAGACCGGCCTCTGTGGCGTTGTGGCAGGCCATCGGTCTACAGGCTGGTAGGTACTGGGTTCGGATCCCAGTCGAGGCATGGGATTTTTAATCGAGATACCGACTCCAAACCCTGAGTGTGTGCTCCGCAAGGCTCAATGGGTAGGTGTAAACCACTTGCACCGACCAGTGATCCATAACTGGTTCAACAAAGGCAATGGTTTGTGCTATCCTGCCTGTGGGAAGCGCAAATAAAAGATCCCTTGCTGCCTGTCGTAAAAAGAGTAGCCTATGAGGGGAAAGCGGGTTTCCTCTAAAAAAAAAACAGTGTCAGAATGACCATATGTTTGACGTCCAATAGCCGATGATAAGATAAAAAATCAATGTGCTCTAGCGGCATCGTTAAATAAAACAAACAAACTTTTTTGTTATTGAACTTTAGTTGATAAATGATGGACACACACATGAATACATGTATTTACTTAGATATACTTTCTTATGAAAAAAATATCATTATTAGAATTTTAAACAAATGTTGTGATTACTGAAACAAATTCCCCAAATTTTATTTTTCAATAAGAATTAATAATCTGAAATTTAGGGCAGTAAAAACCCATAATATTTATGTATTTCTGGTATATCTAGAATACTATTAACAAAACAATTTATCACCAGAAAAGAAACTGAAAGTATAAGTTGATTTATGTATGTTAAACAGCTATACATGGTTTAAAAATGATTTATTAAACTGTTCCCCCAAGATGGATTAACAGATCCTACACATGTATATATATAATTATATATATATATATATATATATATCCCCCCCCCCCAAACATTCAGTATATAAAAAAGAAAAAGTGTTTATCCAAAATGTATTTTATCAAACAAATACAACAACAAAGGTAATATGAGACTTAAAGAGTATCAATATTTTTGCCTTCAAAATTTAACTGAAGACATTGTGCATTTGTTGCCAAGTAACTTTGCTGCTCAGTCTTGTGTGGCTTTTTCTGTTCTCTTTTCAACATGAATTATTTGGTGCAAGGGAAGAAACTCTTATTATAGCCTCCTTCCATCTTACTATGGGAACAATCACTATTTCAATCACAGGCTGTAGACCTACCCACAGAAAGCGTGTTTGAACCCTTGGGATATAAACCTACCAAACAAACATCCATCAAACTGTACAAAGTAATTTCAGTAATATATGGTTATTATCTACACAATACCATCAAAATATATTTATTGCATTTATATGGTGGACATGCAAGTAGATTTTTACAGAACACAATTAAAACAATCTAACAAGTACAAATAGGGACTTCATTTTACATCGTTTGTTGCATCCAGGTATGGACACTAAACTAGAAAACTTTTAAATTTAATCACTGATGGATATAATAATTTCAGCTTGCCATCAGCACACAGCAGCAATTGCTGTTAGCAGAATTAAAGGTGAAGACACTAGCTTCAGACATACCTTTTCCGTTAGACATAATATGAATTCTGAGCAACTACACCAGGGTGACTGGAAACATGTTAATTTGCTGTGGAGTGATAATTTAAGACAAACTATGTAAGTATTCTCTAAGACAATGTGGCACAGGATGTAGCCAGTGGTAAAGAATAAATGAATGTTTAACGACATCCCCCCCCAGTGGTAAAGAATGAATGAATGTTTAACGACATCCCCCCAGTGGTAAAGTGCTCACCTGATGTGCGGTCGGTCTATAATCGATATGTGCTATCCTGTCTGTAGGATGATTCATATAAAAGATTCCTTTCTACTAATGGAAAAATTAAGCAGGTTTCCTCTCTAAGACTATGTCAGACTTACCAAATGTTTGACATCCATTAGCTGATGATTAATAAATCAATGTGCTCTAGTGGCATCGTTAAACAAAACAAACTTTAACTCTTTAAGATAATGGTCAAAGGTAATGTTTTAACAAAAAGACTAGATCAGTGTCTTTAATTATGAGAAAGACCACAAAACTTGAACAATGAAATAAGCAGTGTGTGCTAACCCATGTATAGGTTGCCATACATTATGGGCAGGTAGCGAATAGATTGCAATTAACATGTTTATGAAGTTTACAATTCCCATTGTTATTACTATAAAATCTTTTCAGACATACTGATAATGTTTATGTTTTTATTCACTCAAATCACTGTTTGTATACTGAATCTTGTACATGTATGCGTATTTCATATTTAAATAACTCAAAAATTATCTAAATTTAGGTGATGTAGTTTTTGTCTATAAGATTCTGGAGAGAAAGAAGTATACCGTTCTCGGCTTTCTTGATGTTTGGTGGGATTTTGGGTGGGTTTTTTTAACAACACCACTAGAGAAAATTGATTATTAATAATCAGCTATTGTTATTCTGACATACAGGTATAGTCTTAGACAGGAAACTTGTAACATTTTTCCATTAATAGCAAAGGATCTTTTATATGCACCATCCCACAGACAGGATAGCACTTACCACATCCTTTGATATACCAGTCGTGGTGCACTGGGCCCATTGACGGGGATTGATCCCAAACCGACTGTGCATCAAGCGAGTGCTAGCTTTACCACTGGGCTACATCCTATCCCCTGGCTTTCTTGATATGTTGTAACCTGGACGACCGTTGTCGACTTATTTCTGTCTCAAACACTTTGAGCATAGCTTACTCTTGAAACACTATGAGCATAGCTTACTCTTGAAACACTATGAGCATAGCTTACTCTTGAAACATTATGAGCATAGCTTACTCTTGAAACACTATGAGCATACCTTACTCTTGAAACACTATGAGCATAGCTTACTCTTGAAACACTATGAGCATACCTTACTCTTGAAACACTATGAGCATAGCTTACTCTTGAAACACTATGAGCATACCTTACTCTTGAAACACTATGAGCATAGCTTACTCTTGAAACACTATGAGCATACCTTACTCTTGAAACACTATGAGCATAGCTTACTCTTGAAACACTATGAGCATACCTTACTCTTGAAACACTATGAGCATAGCTTACTCTTGAAACACTATGAGCATACCTTACTCTTGAAACACTATGAGCATAGCTTACTCTTGAAACACTATGAGCATACCTTACTCTTGAAACACTATGAGCATACCTTACTCTTGAAACACTATGAGCATAGCTTACTCTTGAAACACTATGAGCATACCTTACTCTTGAAACACTATGAGCATAGCTTACTCTTGAAACACTATGAGCATAGCTTACTCTTGAAACACTATGAGCATACCTTACTCTTGAAACACTATGAGCATAGCTTACTCTTGAAACACTATGAGCATACCTTACTCTTGAAACACTATGAGCATACCTTACTCTTGAAACACTATGAGCATAGCTTACTCTTGAAACACTATGAGCATACCTTACTCTTGAAACACTATGAGCATAGCTTACTATTGAAACACTATGAGCATACCTTACTCTTGAAACACTATGAGCATAGCTTACTCTTGAAACACTATGAGCATACCTTACTCTTGAAACACTATGAGCATACCTTACTCTTGAAACATGAGCATACCTTACTCTTGAAACACTATGAGCATACCTTACTCTTGAAACACTATGAGCATAGCTTACTCTTGAAACACTATGAGCATACCTTACTCTTGAAACACTATGAGCATAGCTTACTCTTGAAACACTATGAGCATACCTTACTCTTGAAACACTATGAGCATACCTTACTCTTGAAACATGAGCATACCTTACTCTTGAAACACTATGAGCATACCTTACTCTTGAAACATTATGAGCATACCTTACTCTTGAAACACTATGAGCATACCTTACTCTTGAAACACTATGAGCATACCTTACTCTTGAAACATTATGAGCATACCTTACTCTTGAAACACTATGAGCATAGCTTACTCTTGAAACATTATGAGCATAGCTTACTCTTGAAACACTGAGCATAGCTTACTCTTGAAACACTATGAGCATAGCTTACTCTTGAAACACTATGAGCATAGCTTACTCTTGAAACATTATGAGCATAGCTTACTCTTGAAACACTGAGCATAGCTTACTCTTGAAACACTATGAGCATAGCTTACTCTTGAAACACTATGAGCATACCTTACTCTTGAAACATTATGAGCATACCTTACTCTTGAAACACTATGAGCATAGCTTACTCTTGAAACACTATGAGCATACCTTACTCTTGAAACACTATGAGCATAGCTTACTCTTGAAACATTATGAGCATACCTTACTCTTGAAACACTATGAGCATACCTTACTCTTGAAACACTATGAGCATAGCTTACTCTTGAAACACTGAGCATAGCTTACTCTTGAAACACTATGAGCATAGCTTACTCTTGAAACACTATGAGCATACCTTACTCTTGCTCGACCATTCCTGAATGCTAAACTCCTTCTTGAGGATGCCTGTTGTGTAAAAGTGGTCTTCGTCGTTATCACAGTACTGCACAGTGATGGAGTAACGTGCGATTCGCTCTCGGCGCATCGAGAACGTTTGACGTTCACACTGCTTGAACGTTAGCACCGGATCTTTGGGATCCAGTCGCTGCAAACACGTAGAAAATAAACATAAATGATTATTAAAGAGAACTGTCTTAAGTTTTCTTTTCTTGTACAATGTTTCTGACAAACAGATCGTTTTTCATGACTAAATGTACATACATGTATCACAGATTATCACTCATCCTCAGGTATGTAGGACAGAGCTATCCTATGTAAGAAATTTCTATCCTACATGGGATATCACGCACACTCTTTTAACATGACGTCGTTGGTAATATATAATATCATATTAATGTGAGATGGTGACGTGAGGTCATTACACACATTTAAAAATTAATATTTTGTTATTAAAACCTTCATTATAAACTTATCTTGCTAATTTTTAGTGTTAAATTGTATTTAACACATGAAACAAATAATCCATAAATATGATAGTGTAGTTTGTTTTGGGTAAAATGGTCAAATAAAAAAATTACTTGTTCAACCATCATTGTCTATTCGTGTAAAATAATGGTTTAATGAATGAGAGAAAAAGACTCCATCATATGTGGTCATGTGGGATAGAAAAAGTACACCCTCGGTGGTAAAAATTTCGACCATGGGCCTCGGCAAGCCTTATCCCAGACTGAAATTTCCACCACCTCGGGTGTACTTTTTCTATCCCACATGGCCCCATATGATGGAGTCTTATAATATTATCTTGTTTAGAATATCAGCAGCTGTATGTGTAAGGTGTTTCCGGTCATCCTAATGTTTGTAATAAGCCAAGCAAACTGGATTTTTATCTCCAAGTAATTTTGTACATATCAAAAATATACATTTATAAACTAAAATGAAATTTGAGCCCTTATACAAACACTAAGGTGGCCATGCAGACACACCCTGTATAAAGAAACACTGATACTCTATATAAAGCACTATATTTAATATGGAATTAGTAGTTTTCAAAAGGCTGTATTATTCAAAACAGGACTTCTAGATTATATGGTAGCCCCACTCCCATGGCTAGTGATATTCAATGTTGGGCTAGTAAATAACTACTATTGCCACACCTGACGGCTGTCAAATGTTGCAGTTGTCTATTTTGTAATATGAATATTCTGCCCCCACCCCAAACCTCCAATGCTAGTGTTTTTAAGCTCTATCTCCCTCTTTAGGTGACATATCTGATTACTACAATTATTTAGTAAAATTGTATAAAGTTAAAGGAAAGTAGGGCTAGTGAATTTTTAATCGTGGCTAGTAAATCTTTAAAATCACTGATCCCATGGCTAGTGGATTTGATAAACATTGTAGAAGCCCTGCTGAGAAACATCTTCCAATGACAGCAAACTGACAACAGTCTCTCTGACAGCAGCCACGGTTTAATGGTGCAGTCTTAAAAGTTGTAGGTGCCATATTTGGCTACTTTTACATTTGTGTAATGATAACTACAAATTAATTGGTCCCATATATAAATGTTTGCGTACATCATTCAAGAATACCAAACTTGGTATGTGTTGCCATTCAGCATAAACAGTGTTTTTCATGCCAATCCTTGATGGAAAATATTAATCACATACTCATTAAAATAAAAAATTTAATTGTTTTTTAAAATGGAGATGCAATTCACAATTAAACTGAGACCTCAGTCACCCTTAATCGATTCTGCAGTAAAATAAATTGATAAAGAGTAGTAAATGAAATTATTTGGATGTATACAAGAAAAATTTATAAACATTTTGGGTCATTATGCAGCTTTGAGACTGCCCGTTTAATAAAACCTCAAGTACAATATCACTCATCTTTTATTCAAATTTGATGAGTTAAAGTTTGTTTTGTTCAACCACACCACTAGAGCACATTGATTTATTAATCACCAGCTGTTGGATGTCAAACATTTGTTAATTCTGACACATAGTCTTAGAGAGAAAACACACTACATTTTTTTTCATTAATAGCAAGGGATCTTTTATATGCACCATCCTACAGACAGGATAGCACATACCATGGCTTTTGATATATTAATCGTGGAGCATTGGCTGGAATGAGAAATAGCCCAATGGGCCCTCTGAAATGGATCGATCCTAGTCAAATATGACCAACCCAAGCAAATACACTGATCTCATGGGTTACTGATTCTAAAATAGGATACATGTTCAATATTCCCATTACAATCAAAGTCCAAAAGTTACAATTTTGTTTTGTTTAATGACACAACTAGAGCACACCGATTAATCATTCACCAGGTATTGGATGTCAAACATTCAATAATTCCGCTGCACAGTACGTGTTAAGAGAAAGCTACTAGAGTTATCTCTTGGCAGGAAGACAGGGCAACACATACGGCACTGGTTGGGATGGGAAAATAAGTGTCCAATACATTTCTTAAAGACTTCATGACTTATAAAATATGACAGCTGTAAAAAGTTGGAATATTCCAGATAAAAATGCACATTGAAATGTTTTAGCAATGATTGTTCAGGTTCTAGTGAACACAAATGGGGGAGCACAAGGCAATGTTTTATTTAATTAGTATACCCACAAGACATCACATAACATTTTATTTAAATAAAGTACATGTACACTGTCTGCATGAACACACATTTTACAACTGTCTTCACCCCCCCCCACCCCACCCCACCCCACCCAACACATGGCCCCTGCCAGGCACAAAATACTAAATATGGTGTGATCAACTGTTTAAGGTATAGTACTAAACCAAATAACTGATTGGTGATAAATGTGAGTGTGTGTTGGTTGTAAAAAAAAAAAAAGAAGTTTCATCTGGGCCAAAAATATATGCAATTTTATTTCATCTGGTACCACTGTGTCAATTAGCCTTGTGCTTGAAACATGTATGGGGTACCTGTAAAAAAAGTACTCTAATTTTGTGCAGAACTAGGGTAGTTATAGATGCTACCCGTTATCTCAGAAATAAGCAGCTTGACCCCCAATGTTTTCTGATTCACTTTAAGGGTGAGGGGTGGTACTATTTATATCTGTGGTGTTTATGTCGATTGATACGCTGCAGGTAGGTGTTTTAGCCACATATGTTACTATTGTCGTCTATGGGATCTGACTTGATAGTATACACCTTTAAAGGTCTACCTCACCTGCATGTAGAATATATATCTGCCGTCGGGTTCCTTGATGGCCTTCAGTTCAAAGTGGAATCCGTGCAGAGATAGAACCTCAGAGTGGTAATGTGGCTCCTGAAACAGTTCAAATTAAACATACAAACAGCATCAGTTACAACTGGTGTGTTCAGGAGAGCAATTATTGCTTTTAATCGTGTACTGCATGGCTCCCATTTTTGTAGCAGGCAGGGGTGGGAATTGGTGAACTTTAAAAAAAAGAGGAAATCTAGAGGAGTCCGGGGTAGTGAACTGTAAAAAAAAAGGAAATCTAGAGGGGTCCAAAGGCAAGGATGATTAAAATGCGAAGAATCAAAATGTTCCATGAGAGGAAAACCTCTGATCAGAGGAGAATTCCCACCCCTGAGCAGGGAAAGGCTGAATTTTGCATGAATTAAATGAAAATGTCAAAATCTGGATAACAACACCTATTCATATTCGTATTACTACTAAATAGCTATACAGGGTTCCAAACAAATCAGCTGCCCACTCACACACCCCACCTCCCCACATCTCATAGGCTTAGTGCTTGCAATCAATTTGACTGGTTTCAAACCTACATGTATCACAATCAATTAAACTGAACATTTAAACTGCAGGTGAACATTTGTATAATTATGTCTTCTAATACTGTTTCTCCATAATTAAGCCTTCCTGTCTGAATGACAAAACTGTTGTCCACAATTAAGACTGCATCTCTGCACATGCAATGCAATCAAATGGGCATTTGGCAAAATAGGGATTGATTCCATGAATCTCTATCTCCATCCATCTATCCATAACCCAAAACCCACCTACCTTCCCACCCACCCAACAACTCATCCTAGACCACCTACCCAAAACAAAACCCAGCCACCCAAACCCATCCATCCATCCACCCATCCCACCCAAGTACCTACCGACCCATCCATCCATTCACACACCCACCCACCCATTCACCCACCCACCCACCCATCCATCCATCCGTCCATCCATCCACCCACCCACCAATCTATCTAACTATCCATCCACATGCGTACACATGAGCATCACTTACATCATTAATGATGAATCCCTGTCTGATGGCCGAGGTGCTGAAACAGGGTCTCACAGAAATCATGTCTCCTCCTCCCTGCAGCTGTGAATAACAAACACACATTTCATACTGCTTACTGTCACATGGTTCACAACATGGCTACTATCATATCTCTTTACTATCTGCTTACTGCCATGTGGTTCCCAACATGGTTACTATCATATCTCTTTACTACCTGCTTACTGCCACATGGTTCACATGGTTAATATCATATCTCTTTACTATCTGCTTACTGCCACATGGTTCACATGGTTACTATCATATCTCTTTACTACCTGCTTACTGCCACATGGTTCACATGGTTACTATCATATCTCTTTACTATCTGCTTACTGCCATGTGGTTCACATGGTTAATATCATATCTCTTTACTACCTGCTTATTGTCACATGGTTCACAACATGGTTAATATCATATCTCTTTACTACCTGCTTACTGCCACATGGTTCACAACATGGTTAGTAACATATCTCTTGACTACCTGCTTATACTGCTACATGGTTTACCTACTGCATGGTTACTACCATCGAGGTCTACTTTCTGCCACATGGGTTACTACATGGTTACTTTCTGACACATGGGTTACTACATGGTTACTACCATCATGTCTGCTTACTGCCACATGGGTTACTACATGGTTACTACCATCATATCTGCTTACTGCCACATGGGTTACTACCTTCATGTCTGCTTACTGCCACATGGGTTACTACAATCATGTCTGCTTACTGTTGCATGGGTTACTACATGGTTACCACCATCATGTCTGCTTACTGCCACATGGTTACTACCATGTCTGCTTTCTGCCACATGGGTTACTACCATCATGTCTGCTTACTGCCGCATGGGTTACTACATGGTTACTACCATCATGTCTGCTTACTGCTGCATGGGTTACTACATGGTTACTACCATCATGTCTGCTTACTGCCGCATGGGTTACTACCATCATGTCTGCTTACTGCCGCATGGGTTACTACATGGTTACTACCATGTCTGCTTACTGCCGCATGGGTTACTACATGGTTACTACCATCATGTCTGCTTACTGCCGCATGGGTTACTACATGGTTACTACCATCATGTCTGCTTACTGCCGCATGGGTTACTACATGGTTACTACCATCATGTCTGCTTACTGCCGCATGGGTTACTACATGGTTACTACCATCATGTCTGCTTACTGCCGCATGGGTTACTACATGGTTACTACCATCATGTCTGCTTACTGATGCATGGGTTACTACATGGTTACTACCATCATGTCTGCTTACTGCCACATGGGTTACTACCATCATGTCTGCTTACTGCCGCATGGGTTACTACATGGTTACTACCATCATGTCTGCTTACTGCCACATGGGTTACTACCATCATGTCTGCTTACTGCCGCATGGGTTACTACATGGTTACTACCATGTCTGCTTTCTGCCGCATGGGTTACTACATGGTTACTACCATCATGTCTGCTTACTGCCGCATGGGTTACTACATGGTTACTACCATCATGTCTGCTTACTGCCACATGGGTTACTACCATCATGTCTGCTTACTGCCGCATGGGTTACTACATGGTTACTACCATGTCTGCTTTCTGCCGCATGGGTTACTACATGGTTACTACCATCATGTCTGCTTACTGCCGCATGGGTTACTACATGGTTACTACCATGTCTGCTTACTGCCGCATGGGTTACTACATGGTTACTACCATCATGTCTGCTTACTCTCGCATGGGTAACTACCATCATGTCTGCTTACTGCCGCATGGGTCACTACATGGTTACTACCATCATGTCTGCTTACTGCCACATGGGTTACTACCATCATGTCTGCTTACTTCCACATGGGTTACTACATGGTTACTACCATCATGTCTGCTTACTGTCACATGGGTTACTACATGGGTACTACCATCATGTCTGCTTACTGTCAAATGGGCTACTACATGGTTACTACCATCATGTCTGCTTACTGTCACATGGGTTACTACATGGTTACTATCATTATGCCTGCTTACTGTCACATGGGTTACTACATGGTTACTACCATCATGTCCGATTACTGCCATATGGGTTACTACATGGTTACTACCATCATGTCTGCTTACTGCCACATGGGTTACTACCATCATGTCTGCTTACTGCCGCATGGGTTACTACATGGTTACTACCATGTCTGCTTTCTGCCGCATGGGTTACTACATGGTTACTACCATCATGTCTGCTTACTGCCGCATGGGTTACTACATGGTTACTACCATCATGTCTGCTTACTGCCACATGGGTTACTACCATCATGTCTGCTTACTGCCGCATGGGTTACTACATGGTTACTACCATCATGTCTGCTTACTGCCGCATGGGTTACTACATGGTTACTACCATGTCTGCTTACTGCCGCATGGGTTACTACATGGTTACTACCATCATGTCTGCTTACTGTCGCATGGGTAACTACCATCATGTCTGCTTACTGCCGCATGGGTCACTACATGGTTACTACCATCATGTCTGCTTACTGCCGCATGGGTTACTACCATCATGTCTGCTTACTTCCACATGGGTACTACCATCATGTCTGCTTACTGTCACATGGGTTACTACATGGGTACTACCATCATGTCTGCTTACTGTCAAATGGGCTACTACATGGTTACTACCATCATGTCTGCTTACTGTCACATGGGTTACTACATGGTTACTATCATTATGCCTGCTTACTGTCACATGGGTTACTACATGGTTACTACCATCATGTCCGATTACTGCCATATGGGTTACTACATGGTTACTACCATCATGCCTGCTTACTGTCACATGGGTTACTACATGGTTACTACCATCATATCTGCTACATGGGTTACTTCTTCCTGAGATTTGTAATTATAGCATGGCCATAATGAGATTTGTAGGTATAATAATAATGAGGTAAGGTCTAACCTTACAATATGGTAATAGTGTTGTGAGGTTTAAACGTACCATATGAGGTTTAGAAACATGGCATGGTTCTAATGAGATGAGATTTAGGCTTACATAATGGAAATATAGAGGTGGTTTAGGCTTACAGAATGGTAATATTGGGGAGGATTAGGTTTACAGAATGGTAATATTGGGGAGGTTTAGATTTACAGCATGATAATATCGGGGAAAGGTTTAGACTTACAGAACTGTAATATTTGGGAGAGGTTTTGGCTTACAGCATGATAATATCGGGGAAAGGTTTACATTTACAGCATGGTAATATTGGGGTCAGGTTCAGACTTGCCGAATGGAACGGGATGAGGTTTAGATTAACCACATGTTAATATTGGGGTGAGGTTTAGCCTCACAGCATTGTAACAATGGAGAGAGACTTAGATTTACAAAATGGTAATAATGGTACACGGTTTAGATTTTCAGCATGGTAATAATGGGGTGAGGTTTAAATTTACAGCAAAGTAATTTCGAGCATGGTAATTTATCAGGGTGAGGTTTAGACCTAATGGAAATATTGGAGTGAGGTTTAGACTTACAACATGGTATGGTTTAAACATGGGGTGAGGTTTAAATTTACAAAATGGTAATATCAGGGGGAGACTTAATTGCAGAATGGTAATACTGGTGTGAGGTTTAGACTTACATCATAATAATGGGCGAGGTTTAGATTTACAGAATGGAACTACTGGGCAAGGTTTAGACTTACAGGATGGTACTACCGGTTGAGGTTTAGACATACAGAATGGTATCACTGGGTGAGGTTTAGACTTACAGAATGGTACTACTGGGTGAGGTTTAGACTTACAGAATTGGTACTATCGGTTGAGGTTTAGACTTACAGAATGGTAATGGTGTGTCAACACGTCCACTAGCACGCCGTGAGGCAGAATGTTCATCACCTTCAAGTCTTGGATATGATTGGCTGCAATTAAAACAATGAGCACAAATATGTTAGCTACATGTACATGGAAGGCACAGTTGAGGAAATGAACACAAAATCTCATTTCTGTACATGGACAAAATCACAGTCATGACTAAAGGAAGAACTCCATAAACAAACCTCCACACAGCCACTGGTATCGGAGATCAAGTACTGAAGATGGCGCTGGATTGGCCATGTCATCAGAATGTCTCAAACAGCCCTACCAAGAGTGGCACTCCGATGGACCCCCTCCTGGAAAAAGGAAACGGGGAAGGCCGAAAGAAACATGGAGGAGGACAGTAGAGAAGGAAATCCAAGTGGGCAGTCTGAGCTGGGGGCTGCTGGAGAAGCTGGCAAAAGACAGGCAGCAGTGGTGATCTCTGGTTACAGCCTTATGTGCTTCTTAGCAGGAAGGGGATTAAGTAAGTAAGTATGACTAAAGGAACTCTAAAAATGGTAAAACCTGGCAATGATGATATCATTCATCAAAAGCTGTTTGAAGACTTTAAGCAACTACTTAAGCCTGGGCTTGAACTTAACTGACGGCAAGTGACATAGTTGAGATATGAATTGCCACAAGTCAGACACTTTATCGATGGCAATCCTTTGCTGTATAGACAGGCTCAAAACTGCTTATGGAAAAAGACATTTCAAAATTGCCAAAGGTAAAAAATGCTTACGTTTGAGCCCTGCTAAATTTTACAGTGATATAAGAAGTGGTAACTCACATTCTCAAAGCAGATTAAAAAAATCTGCAGTCATCAAGTTTGAAATACATGTTAAAAAGTGCTAATCAGAGACTATATGACGTGTGTGTGTGTGTGTGTGTGTGTGTGTGTGTGTGTGTGTGTGTGTAAGCCCAGTGATCTATCCCTGTCGGTGGGTTTAGGTGGGCTATTTCACATTCCAGCCACTGCACCACAACTGGTATATATCAAAGGCAGTGGTATACTAGTATACTATACTGTCTTTGGGATGGAACATATAAAACAGAGGTGCAGAAATGGAAAATATTTCACTAGCCCTCCGGACCGGAATCAACTAAAATGTATTAACCCACCAGTATTTCTACTAGTCCACCAGTCCACCGATCAAAATATTATTGTTTAACAATATTATAATATATACTTCAAATGATAGATATAAATTTGATAAAAACATTATTAATAACACTTGGTCGGCCAAGTGATCAACATCATATGGCAAACAAAATAAAAAAGATCCCCCCCCCCCCCCCCCCCCAACCCTTGATTAACAAAACCAGATCGCCCGTCGGACTAGTAGTTGTATTAATTGTTTAACTCGGCCGTCAGAATTTTTACTTGCATTTAGCGAGCGGCCAAGTACTTTCTGCACCCCTGTAAAAGATAGAATTGTAATGAGCAAATATTTAAGGAAGCAATATCCATTCTCTCATGCACACACAAAGTACATAATAAATCTCAAGGGTGTATACTACCAAATCAAATCCCATGCATAGATGATAATAGTAACATATGTGGCAAAAACTCCTACCTGCAGTGTATCAATCGACATATCCACCACGGATATAAATACTACCATCCCTCACCCTTAAAATTAATTAGAAAAAATTGGGGGTGAAACTGCTATTTCAGAGATAACAGGTAGCATCTATGACTACCCTAGTTCCACACAATTTATTTTTGTACAGGTACCCCATACATGTGTCAAGCACAAGGTTACTTGACAGTGGTACTAGATGAAATAAAATTACATAAATATTTTTTTGCACAGATGAAACTAATTTTTTTTACAACCAACAAACTCAGATTTATCACCAATCACATGACTTGTGGTGTTAACTTCTCTATCAAAAGTTCGGTGCTCCTCGAACTTTGACCCAGCCGTAAGTTATCAAAGTTATTAATTGTAAGTATACTTACTTTCAAGAATTCCATGAAATCGGACTGCCGCAAAGAGTGGTAGAAATATCTGTCCCTCATCTATTTCCACAAGTGCAGAGGTCTTGGAAAGACTAAAATGACAAGTATAGACCTTTAATTTGTTTCTTCACCAAGGTTTTCAGGGTTAATTAATTACCAATCACTAGATTCAAAGACTGATAGTTATTTTGTTACAGTGCATGCAAGAGTTAATAATGCATTTAGACATTTAGTTCCATTTTTAACAGAAACAACGATCAAAATCAGGTGGCTGTGCCTTATGCACAATGCAACTGTGTGGAGATCAAATCATTGACAGATTTAAACAAATTTTAACAATTACAATTGTCTACCCACAAGGTCAATATAGAGTAGAAAATAACTGCTATATTTGGCCCAAAACATTAATTGGTATCTTTTAACATTGAATATACCTGAAAACCAGAAAAGAACAAAGACATGCTACAAATACAACATATTTTCTTTCAACTGTTATTATAGGGATACATGACACACAGACCACGCAACGACATTAGCAGAAGTCCAAATCTGTCCACAAATGTGTGTGTCCCTTTCTGTGTGTGTGTGTGTGTGTGTGTGTGTATGTGTGTATGAGAGAGAGAGAGAGAGAGAGAGAGAGAGAGAGAGAGAGAGAGAGAGAGAGAGAGAGAGAGAGAGAGAGGAGAGAGAGAGAGAGAGAGAGAGAGAGAGAGAGAGAGAGAGAGAGAGAGAGAGAGAGAGAGAGAGAGAGAGAGAGAGAGAGACAGAGAGAGAGAGACAGAGATAAAGAGACAGAGACAGACAGAGAGAATGAGAAGAGAGAGAGAGGGAGGGGAGGGAGAGAGATGAGAGAGGGAGATGAAGAGAGAGAAGGGAGGGGAGTGAGGAGGAGAGGAGAGAGAGGGGAGAGAGAGACAGAGACAGACAGAGAGGTTATTAGCAAAGAGTACAATGCTAAATGATCAATTGAGAATACCTGTTGAAGAATGCCAGCAAAGAACTGTGGGAAGGCATCAACTGCATTTTTGGATTCAGCTGAAGGAATATCCACAGTGCCAAAGTCTTATACACACTGTACTCATTGTAGACAAATAACCTGAATAACAACACATGTAGCTATAAAGTCTTATACACACTGTACTCATTGTAGACAAATAACCTGAATAACAACACATGTAGCTATAAAGTCTTATACACACTGGACTCAATGTAGACAAATAACCTGAATAACAACACATGTACGTGTAGCTATAAAGTCTTATACACACTGGACTCATTGTAGACAAATAACCTGAATAACAACACATGTAGTTATAAAGTTTTATACACACAGTACTCTTTGTATAAAAATAACCTGAATAACAATAGTTATAAAGTCTTATATTTAATATAAATACTATACTGATTGTAAACAAATAAAATGAATAACAGGAATTATAATCTTATACACTATGTACTCATTGTTTACAAATAACCTGAATAAAAATAGTTCTAAAATCTTATAAGCACTGTACAGTATTCATTGAATAATTTTATTGTAGTCATATAACGTGAATTATACATGTAATAATAGGTACAAAGTATACACGTAGTTCCTACATACATATGTACTCGATCAAATTATATGTCATACAGTACAAAACCTTCATTTTATTTCAACTTATTTTCGTGCTTGTATCCAATTAAGATTCAAGCATGCTGTCCTGGGCACACACCTCAGCTATCTGGGCTGTCTTTCCAGGACAGTTGGTTAGTGAGAAAGAAGAGGGTATAGTGGTCTTATACACTGTACTCATTACACCTACCTACTGAGTCGTTAAAACTCGCTCTAGGTGGGATCCGGTACCGGGCTGCGAACCCAGTACATTCCAGCCATATATGTCCGATGGCTTAACCACGACACCACCGAGGCCGGTAATACAAAGCCTAATACATGTGCTATATATCTGAATGAAAATTATGTAACACAGACTAGTCAATATATGGAAAATACCCCCTCAACCCCCCAAAAATTGCTACAAAAGGTTTTTCAATTGATTCTGTTAGGTTTTAGTGTACTTTTTAACATACTAAAAGTTTACCAAAATCGGAGCACCGGAAAAGTTTTTTTTTCAAGATGGCGTCCAAGATGGCCGCCGAAACCTCCGAATGGCCATAAGTCTGTAACTATCAACTCAATTTTGATGATCTTGGTGTCTATCCCTAGGTTTTCGGGGGCAAGGAACACATTGAGACCATAAAGAATGACACTGGAAATCCAATATGGCGTCCAACATGGCCGCCGGCACCTCCGCATCAGGGGAGCCAGCACCCTGGGCAGTCCTCAGTTGCATTCTTGCCTATGATCAATATGTACTCTGGAGACAAATCATGCATTCTGTCTACATTGGAATTTGTTTGCAACCTTGCGATGAAGCACAGGCTTCCCACTATTGTAACTTTTGACCAGCCCTTGTACTGGAAAGCTACTGAAATAATCATGGACGCACCACAAAATAGTCATCTTAAAGGAAATGTTCTCCTGTTAGGGTGTTTCCATACTCTTATGAACTTGCTGGGGGCTATTGGAACAGTCATGGAGAGAACAGGTCTGAAAAACATCCTTGAGACTGTATATGGAGAGAATGCTGTTGTGCATATGATGTCAGGAAAAGCGGTCCAGAGGGCTATACGCGGCCATCTTCTCATTGACAAATGCCTGCACAGCCTGCTTTTATCAGAAATGGCCAAAGACGATCCTGAGATTGTGACACTGTTGGATCAAGCTGAGGAGTTGTACTCCTCCCTTCTTATCGGAGAGACGACGCTAGAAAGTGCTGCTCGTTCTGAGGTTTTGACCCAACTCGAGACAGAAATGGAGAAGAAGAAATCTGAACTTGTTCAGAACTCAAAGACTAGCCAGTTGTGGCTGAATTATCAGCGTATGGTTGAAATGGCAAGAATGTTGATCAAGGCGGATCGCATTGGGTCTTGACTCATGCATTTGCAGGCTGTTTCAGATTGCTTGCCTGTGTTTGTCGCCGCTGGCCATTTTAATTACTTACGGTCTGCTCATTATTATCTGCAAGAAATGAGCAACCTCGAGGATAAACACCCAGATGTTTATAGAAGGTTTCTTGATGGTTTTCACGTTGTTCGTCGGAGCAATCAATGCTGGGCAGGACTTAGTAGTGATCTCGTTATAGAACAAACACTGATGAGGTCTCTTAAGAGCACTGGTGGTCTAACTCGAGGCAGTGGGATGACCGAGGACCTCAGAAACCTTTGGACACTGTCTGCACCCGTCACCTCAGAATATAACTGTGCAATGCAGGACTTCACGGAACTAACCTACAGTACAAGTCCACAACACAAGGACTCATCGGAAGCGTGCATCAAAAGAGATGCATCTGATCTTGAGAAAATTCAGTTAAAGCTTGCTGCCTGCTCACCGTTCACTTCTGATCCTACTCTGAGAAATATTGTCAACGGGATAGTGGCTGGGCCAGATGTGAATGTGCATGACTTCGAATCGGTTGGGAACAAGATCATTGAAGATATGATCGGAAAGTCGGCATTTACCTACAAATTCAAGCGGAAGGACCGAGCTAAAACCCTTGGGAATATCTCTGCTGTGAAGATTGCTCCTGATCGCACCATTGATCCTGCTCTTCTCTTCCAGCGTTTCCTTGTGGTGTCAAGGTCAGGAGATCTTTCCCTTGATGAGGTTTTGAGTTATGAACTAAGCCCCTTCCCTCCAGCCCTCTTTGAGACCGAGAACATTCTACGAAAAGCGGACAAACCTCAACTTGCTCAGGCAATTCGAGACCATGCTACAGACTTATCAAGTGAGGCGGTGATGAACTCTATTCCTGAAACAGATTGTTATGTGCTTTATGGTGGTTCTTTACTCCATCGTTTACCGTGGAAGAAAGGTGACTCATATGGTGCAATAGCGGAGTCTTATGCAGACTTCACTCTAAGACATTACGGACAAGCGACAGTGGTGTTTGATGGCTATGATGAAGGTCCCTCTATAAAGGACAACACGCATCAGAGACGGGGAAAAAACACGTACCCCATTGTTAGTTTCACTGCAGAAACAGAGTTTTCAGGCAAAAAGGAAGACTTCTTGTCTCGTGACAAAAACAAGGCAGATATAATTGCTCTCATTAGCACAGCACTGACTAAAAGAGGATGCCATGTCATTCAGTCACCAGGGGATGCGGACGTTGATATCGTTAAGGCCACTGTTGAACGCTCCCGTCATTGCACCACAACGTTGGTTGGCGAGGATACAGATTTGCTAATCCTGCTCCTACACTACTCCAGAACAGATAATGAGGTCATCTATTTCCGTTCTGACGCCAACAAGCAGTCAAAAGAACACAAAGTGTATAACATTACCCTGTTGAAAGAAACCTTAGGAGACGATGTTTGCAATGAGTTGCTCTTTATTCATGCCTACACGGGTTGTGATTCAACCTCAAGGATTTTTGGCATCGGAAAAAAGTTAGCTTTCCAGAAATTAGTGAAATCTTATCCTGTCATGAAGTCCTGTGCTAGTGCATTCACTCTTCAAAATAGATCTCAGGAGGACATATCAGAACTGGGCAAGGACCTGATGGTTGATCTCTTTGGTGGCAAGTCTAAGGATACACTATCATCACTGTGCCATATAATTTTCACTAAGAAAGTGGCAACTGCTAAAGCACTTGTCACCCCTGAAAGGTTTCCCCCAACTTCCCCTGCAACAACATTCCATAGCCTACGTGTGTACTACCAAATTATGGTGTGGATGGGCATGGCAAATGACATGAACCCCACAGATTGGGGATGGAGGGAGGAAAGCCATCAGTTGATTCCAGTCATGACGGAGAAGAACGCTGCTCCTGACGAACTTCTCAAAGTTAAACTGTTCAGCAGGATTCATTGTAACTGTTCAGCAGGATGCAAATCCTCCCGATGCAGCTGCAGACGTTATAGACTTCCTTGTACTGCAGCATGTGGCCCATGCCAAACTGAAAACTGTGATAATCCCAACAACACTCAAGAGATTGATATTGAGGAGGAGGAGGACGACACTCAAAATTTAACACTCTAAAACTGATTCTGTGAACAAAAATGATTGCGTAATAGGTGATGGTATATGGTTAATGGTCATGAATTGAATTTCATAATGATGCAATAGCTCAGTGACATCCAAAGTGGTCTTAATGTGTACCTTGCCCCCGAAAACCTGGGGATAGACACAAAGATCATCAACTTTGAGTGAACAGTTGGCTATATGCGGAGGTGCCGGCGGCCATGTTCGACGCCATATTGGATTCCCAGTGTCATTCTTTATGGTCTCATTGTGTTCCTTGCCCCCGAAAACCTAGGGATAGACACCAAGATCATCAAAATTGAGTTGATAGTTACAGACTTATGGCCATTCGGAGGTTTGGCGGCCATCTTGGACGCCATCTTGAAAAAAACACTTTTCCGGTGCTCCGATTTTGGTAAACTTTTAGTATGTTAAAAAGTACACTAAAACCTAACAGAATCAATTGAAAAATCTTTTGTAGCAATTTTTTGGGGGTTAAACTGTATTTTGCCCTGACTAACACATACTTGCTGGATTTAATGATTTTCTGCAGAATATCAATCGGCAGTTCCCTGAGCTGGATCTGATTGGCAAGCTGAAAGGTACATGTATAATAAAGCAAAACAAACGTGAAGAAAATAACTAGTATCACTAAAAACAATACAATGTTGATATTTGTTTCTATACTAACAAGAGGGTGGGACATAGTCCAGTGGTAAAGTGCTTGCATGATGCACGGTCGATCTAGGATCGATCCCCGCTGGTGGGCCCATTGGGATATTTTTACTTCTAGTTAGTGCACTACGACTGGTATATCAAAGGCTGTGGTATGTGCTATCCTGTCTGTGGGATGGTGCATATAAAAGATGTCTTGCTACTAAAGTAAAAATGTTACGGGTTTCCTCTCTAAGACTATATATGTCAAAATTACCAAATGTTTGACATCCAGTAGTCGATGATTAATAGATCAATGTGCTGTAGTGGTTTCATTAAACAAAACAAACTTTAACTTTTTAACTACTGTATTTCCTCTAATAAGCACCGGCCTCCAATAAACGCCAGGTCTGTAACACTTTCCAACAAAATAAACGCTGGGCCTCCAATAAACGCTGGGTAAGACAGCCGTATACTGATTACTCTCTGGCATAATTTAGGTACTTTACTTGGACAAATAATATTAATTTGTTCATTGTTTTGTTAAAGTTTTGTTACAGTTAAAAATTAAAGTTTAAAAATATGTAAGTTTGTAGTTTTGAGCTTTAATTTCTAAACTTTATTTGAAAAAAATAAAGGCCGGGTCTCCAATAAGCACTGGGTCTGCGACCATTTTGAAATGAATAAGCACCCGGGCATTTATTAGAGAAAATACAGTATATTAAAACTACATTCCCAGGAATAATTTTATTATTTACGCATATAGAACAGAAAATCCAATTACGTTTGGTGCATATATGACGCCGCACTCCGCATTGGTTTCACTACGCTGGCTTATCCAGGTCAAAAACAAAGCCATGATTTTAAAAGTGGAACACTTTTGACGGGCTCGTACCGATCTCGGTTTTCATTGGCTTATCACAAGTATAGAATTCCCCAACAAGAGATCACGTGAGATTTCGCAATTTTTGAACAAATTTAACTGTCTTGATTGAGGCGTCGTCTCATATCTCCAAAACATATTTATATCCATAGAGGTATGGTACAACGCCTTTCCAGGGGTCGGTGAGTGGGGGATTTGCCTTGAAATTTTTACAGTGGCCAGCTGTTGGCATACGCGTTACATGTAAGGGGGTGTTACTAATTACGTAACACTCTAGGGGTAGAGGAAGAGGGTACTGTGTTCGATTTACGTAACATTTTTCAAGACTATATGTTATTTTTATTCATTACTTAGACCTAAAAAGGTGTTTTTTGGAAATGCACGGTCAGTCTAGGATCGATCCCCATCGGCGGGTATACAAAAAGACCATGGTATGTGATATCCTGTCTGTGAGATGGTACATATAAACAATCCCTTGCTAAAAAAAATTGTAGCGGGTTTCCAAGGCGCGTGTACAGGGATTTCAGCGGGATTGGGGGTTATAGACTGTGTTAAGCGAAGTTTATATGGGGCCATGCTCCCTCAAAAAATACATTTCAATTTTTTTTAAGCTTGGGCAAGTAAGGGTTTCGACCTCCAATACCCTCCCCCTGCACATGCACCCGATTCCTCTCTAAGAATATATGTCAAAATTACCAAATGTTAGACATCCAACAGCAGATGGAAGGAAGGATAGGATATGTTTTATTTAACGACGCACTCAACACATTTTATTTACGGTTGTATGAGGTCGGATGATTATTAAATCAATATGCTTTATCTTTGATGTCGTTAAACAACCCCTCCCCCCAACTTTACCCTTTCCAAACAAAATAATATTTATTTGAATTTGTCGATTTTAACACGTAAAATTAAGAAGTGAAAATGTTCAATGTCTACTATATTTTAGTTTTAAAATATATACATGATTAATGTGTTACTAGTATACAAACTAAACTTTGAAAGTTCTACTAACACTTTATAAAATATCAATTCTGAAATAGGAAGGTACGACTGTCGATAATACGTTGTCAAGATCAAACCGGTTTTAACTACAGCACAAGATTTCTCTTTTAATTTTTTGAGACGAACCCTACAATTTGAAATCGGCAAACGCATGTGTTAACTGAAACTGACAACAGGCTGTCGTTTGTGCTTTGCGAGTATGGCGGCACAGGCGACGAATCAAGCGTATACATTTGATGATATCCGTTCATAGCAAACACACACAACTTTTTTAAAAGTGCATTTGAGCTTGTATTTCACATTTGTACATGATGTTATAATATGGTAACCAGATAATGTAACTTTAACAAATGATGGCCTTTAGTTTTATAAAGACTACACTGTTACACTCCAACTACTAGCTATAGCACTGAACATACACATGATCGATAGTGGCATTATTTTTAAAATCCATTTTAATTTTCAATTTTTTTCATTAATGTAAAATAAAATTGAAACTGCATATCACATTTATGGCTTAAGAAAAAACAGATTCAGAGAACCCATTAATTTCCTTCTCGTCTAACCTGTTATAATGTCCATGTAAATAATATCCTAAATTTAATGCACAAACAAAAAATAGGTAATGCAAAATTAGATTTGAATGATGCATGCATGAACATCACAATCATTCTGGTAATTTACACAGGCCTGAAAATAAATATTTTCCTTCTGGACTTCATTTATATTTGCAGATAAATAATGAAAATGTTTCTGCAACAATGTCAAATAAAGAAACAACTTCACACATGAAAGATGGTATGGATGGGCGAGTAGGTCAGTGGATGGATGCACAGGATATAGGATACAATAGGATGGACGGATAAAACAATGGCACAAAAAGGTGTATGCATGCCTATAAATAAGATACTAACAATCGCATAGAATTCTGTAAATGGTATCTAAGGTCGACAACAGTCACTTGTCGCACCCTTGTTTTGGCTTCATATACAATAAATATAACACAACCAATAGTAAAAAAAATTATATGATATATTTGACAAAAGGTACTTTTTAAAACTTAAAATTTATATTTTGTCCTGAATTATGAAAAATAAAAACATACTGACCTGTAAACCTGTAAAAAATTGTACCTTTAACAAAATGTGGATTTCAAGTGAAATTACGGTAAGATATGCTATATTTACATGGGTGCGAAAAGTGACTGTCATCGACCTTAATGTCCAAAACACATTGTTAACAACTACAATAAATTACTCTCCTACCTTTAATTACTGATAGATTTTCTCCACTTTTTGTCGAAACAGAAATCATTAAAAAACCCATTACAGTGACACAGATTCCACCTATGAGACTGTAACGATGTCACAGATATCAACTTCGCTGAGATTGCATAGGAAAACACATGCATTTTTTTTTCCTTCTGCCATTTTGCTTTTTTGTGGAATACTCTAAAACTTCAAGAGAGGTGGAAGCCTCCTAAGTATGTCACATAATTAATCTTACATCATGATGAGTGCGTTATACCTTATCATATGTTATGACGTTGTTAGATGACGTCATATCAACCCAACCTCTCTTGAAGAGTATTCCAAAAACATGCAAAATGGCAGACGGCAGAAAATTGCATGTGTTTTGCCCCATGCAATCTCAGCAAAATCGATATCAGTGATATTATTACAGTCTTGTACATGTATGTGGAATCTGTGTCGCTGTAATGTTTTTTTCACGATTTGTGTGTGGACAAAGTTTGGGGGAGATCTAACGGTAATTAAAGGTAGGAAAGTAATTTATTGTAGTTGTTAACAATGTGGTTCGGACTTTAGTTTCAATCAAGATAAATCAGTCACATATCCTCGGCTAAATGATGTTGATACTAGCATCATGTCGGATTTGTGAATCGATCAAAGTGTTTTGAATGTTTGCCATGATTGCACTCCCATTTTAGCAGCTTCAAAAACTGTATAAAAAGTACATATTTGGCTGTAATCAATGGTGAACAGATGCTTGGATAAATGATTGGATGGATGGATAAATGGATGGATGGATGGATGGATGGATGGATGGATGATGGATGGATGGATGATGGATGGATAAATGGATGTATGACAGATGGATGGATGGATGACGGATGGATGATGGATGGATGGATGCATGAATATATGGACGGATGGATGAATGGATGACGGATGGATGGATGACGGATGGATGGATGATGGATGGATGGATGATGGATGGATAAATGGATGTATGACAGATGGATGGATGGATGGATGGATGGATGAAGGATGGATGATGGATGGATGTATGAATATATGGACGGATGGATGAATGGATGACGGATGGATGGATGGATGACGGACGGATGGATGGATGATGGGTGGATGGATGGATGATGGGTGGATGGATGGATGGATGGATGGATGGATGGATGGATGCATAATGGGTGGAAGGATGGATAGATGGATGGATGGATGATGGGTGGATGGATGGATGATGGGTGGAAGGATGCATTGACGATGGATTGATGGATGGATGGAAGGATAGATGGGTGGATGGATAGATGGATGGATAATGTATAGGAATAACATCTATGTACATATTTGTGTGTACCTGTGGTATAAGGTTTAGTTCCAGCCACCTTTCACATGCTGCAACAATGCCTTCTTGTTTGTACTGAAAAAAATGAATTAAATTAATCTTTAATCTCATAGAAAGTTTGATTTTTATACACTTTTAACACACAGTAAAATTAAATGTTAGTATTGATTTAACTTGTTTTAAATATTACAATGCAAATAAACATTTTACCATATTAAGAAAAATTCTTAAACTCATGACAGCGTATTTTAAAGATGTTTTGTTTTCTTATATTTATCTTAATTAACCCATGGGTCAGACAGGAACAGAAACGGACATACATAATAAAAACAATATTTAACTTCCATGTAGAGAGGATTGAGAGAAAGTAATGATAATTAACATATCTGTCAGTGTTCGAGATTAACGGTATCCCAATATCCTGGGGATACCAGATTTTAATTTTGGATACCAGACTTCCAGTATTCCCAGTATCCCGCCGTGATACCATATAATGTTGGGTTTTTTTAATCCTGAGTTTTTATTTTTCGTTTAAACAATGAAAGTCATCATTTACAGATGAAGTTAAGTACCGGGTAACAGTATTTTTGAGCTTGTACCCAGACCAATGCTACACTGTAACAATATTTCTCCCAACTCGACCCCAGTCTAATGCTACACTGGAGACTTAGAACTGATAAGTCACTATTGTTTTTGTTGTGATATTTCCTTCCAGTCTAAGTGTTCCTTCATTAGGCCTAGTAATTCCAAAGTCGATAAAAACACTGAAAAGGCAAGCAGCCATTATAAAGTGTTTTCAACCAATACAGCCTTTTTATTTATTAAAATTAAAATTGGCTTGCTTTGCTGTATTTGAATGTTAGGTAACCATATCCAAAAGTGGGACACTCAATTCTCAGGTGGGATACCAGATTTTGAAACATCATCATCCAACTGGGATACTGCCCAAAACATTTTAATCTCGAACACTGTCTGTTATAGAAGCAAACTACACAAAATAAAGGAGTCAGTGGACCGAATTTACGAAGCCTGTTTATGTCTTACACATGTGTAACTACATACATTAACAATGCTTAAACACCTGCGTTTACGAAAAAACGGGCTTTGTAAATTCGGCCTAATGTGTTTAATGAAGTTAAAATAATTTGCATGCAATTTTTTTTATATATTGCTAAAAACAAACCCCTAAACAATTGTGAGTACAGTGAAACCTCTTAAAACCAGACCCTCTGTAAACCGGAATCCCTCAAAACCGAACATTTAGAATATCTGTCCAAAAGAGAACCTCTCTAAATTGGATACCTCTTACAATCGCAATTTTTACTTTGTCCCAAGGATGTCAGTTTAGAGGAGTTTCACTGTATATACATGCAACACTAATGCAAAGCAACACAAAATGTTAACTCATACATAAATAAAAAGAGAATTATAGAGCTGGCATCAGTACACATACATGCAATATACTGATGAAAGAAGAGGACAGGGGTAATAGTATGCTTTACAACAAGTACAATGAAAGCACATGCTATAATCAGCAGCACAAATGCAGCACATTACAAGTAACCTGAAGCTGTTACATCAGGTACTATTTTTCGTTTAGCAGAAACAGTGGGATGATCCGTTATTTGAAATGCACTCCCCAATGGACAGGACATGTATTATCATTTCACATACCAATCACAAGACCCTAGCTGGCTGGAATGGGAAAAAGATTTTCTCAAAGGGATTAACTCAAAAATCTGTCATGCATTAATTACCATATTAATTTTTTTTTTTTTTAAATGAGTTGTGTCTTTGTTATACTGATGTCATAATACCTTCCCTCCCATTTTGTAAACTTATCACAATGGTGTATATATAAGGCCACCCGTATGTTATAGGATTATGACCAAAATGCAATAATTAGGTTTTACAAATATATGTTGACAACATGCAAGACTCAATAAAAATGTTATGTATGAATTAAATTGAACAGCACCACAATGTAATAATTAGCATATTAATTGACGTTCACTCCACAGAAACACGTAACAAACCTTAGAGGCGGCCAGATGGTATTTGCATACAGTGCTCGTACTGATGGATAATAGCATATTTTTAACACACCTACAAGAGGAATAGTGGAGGTGTTTTCATGCAGGAGGAAAGAGTTCACATGGAAATTATCCATGATAGAGCCAGCACAACTTCATTGAGAAGCTATAATATTACAATAATACTAGACAGCCAAAATATTGTAAAAGATGGATTTGTTGTAATTTTAGATCCGTATTTATTGGAACTTCCACAGTAAGAGGAATGAATCAAACTGGAAACATATTTGAATTAATAAAATTTGAATAATAATTAGTTTAACAACTTTAATTACAATGATATTTTCATAATATCAGTGTAAATATAGCTTAAAGAAAAGAGGCCGGTGATGCTAGCTCCGTCATGATTATTAAACAAAACTACAAAAGGACTATTATTAAAATATTCTAGGAAAATGAAGTTGAAAAGTATGAAATTTCAGGGCTCGAACTTAACAACAGTATATACTAAAAGAAATTGCTGTAGATCGATAGCAGATTTACCAATGGCAGTTTTCTACAACTAAATAAATGTTATAATTGATCTTGGTTGACGGAATAATTTTTTGTTACGTTAATTTGTTGCAAAAGATACTGGTTTAAAAGTGCTGTAGGCGTGCAGGCTCAACACCAATATAGATGAACATTTTGCCTATATATTGCAAAACCATTTTACAATTGCTGTAGATAAACAATTCTTAAGTTTGAGTCCTGAATTTAATACACTTGACAGTTTTCTAAAGAATGGAATATACTGTTAGGCAAAATTATAATGTTTCTCATTTCTCTGCCATATTGATGAGATCATGTTCTGCAATGGTTGGGTATATATCCAGAAGGAAGGAAAGGGAACTCTATTTACGTGCCCATATCCCTAGGGTTCAGGCACGCCCACCCCGGACTTAGCCTCTGACATCGCCAGTAACCAGATGTTAGTGTGTGGACTGCACCAGTTTATATCAACAAGGAATATATGGAGAATAACTAACAAACAACAAGTAATTACTGATTATCTGTCCTAAGTGAATTATAATGTAAACCTGAGGTTTACATCATTAATCCACTAGGGATAAATCATTTTTAACTCCTCATAGCGAGTTGGTTCTTTATATTACATATTCACACTTTTAACCAATTTTTTAATATGCAAATCCCTCTTGCTGTTTCAAGTACATGAAATTCAATCAGCAATTACATCACATATTCCTATGTGCTCAATTTCTGCTGTATGACATATACATGTATATAACTCAAGTGATGTAGTCAGTTAAGAACTGGTGATGTCATGCAATAATATTGTGAGGCTTTTGCAGTATATGTTTTACAATACAAAACATGTCTTTGCATACAACAGAAAATTATTTTTCGTAATTATAAAAATCACTGCTTATGAAAAACACCTAACGTCCTTATCATGTTTATGAATCAAACTGGTCTGTAGATTGTAAAACATTTTTATAAACAGACATATAAATGGGAACATTAAATGAATGAAAGTAAAGTTCCAACTGTAGCAAATAACCAATCAATGATAATCATTTTTAAGTCAGCCAATCAGTAGCTGTAAAAGCAATCTGCACATTAAAAAATATGGGTAATAGTTAATGTAATAGAAACTATAAAACATAGAGTACACTAAAGAATAAAAGCCACTTATTTGAAATGAAGCACACATCTAGAGAACACAAAGTCAAAAGACTAAAAATGCTTAACACTAGCTACAGGTAACACTGCAGACACCAAGTCACAGATTGCAGAAAACCCGCCAAAAACCCCCTGCATATATACAATAAAGATACAGAAGATAGAAGTGGACTGATGCATAAACATTAATGCAGACAAACTATAGAAAATAAAAAGCACAAACATTGAGAATACAGATGACAGAAGATGAAGATCTGAATACCATTCACAAATCTGTACCCTATACAGAGAATGCAAATTTGTAACAGTTAAGACGATGGAATAAAACTTACATGAGTACATGCAGAAAAAGAGATAGAATGCAAGTACACTTTAAAAATTAGGAACCAAAAAGGTAAGACATTTTTATGTTAATCCACTAATTTTAAATATACAAAATAACTGAGGTAAGCAATGATTAGTAATCACAGCATTTATAAATTAATTTTCCATATTTATCAAGTTTACATAATACCATTTCACAAGGGACATACCAACTTGATAACAACTGATATCTAGTTTATTATTATGTTTATTAACCTATCTATCTTAAAAAACAACAACCAACAATAATTTATATTAAGAAAACACTATTAAAATTATGTAAGTCACCGTGTACCCTATTCACAATGACAGTACTGATATAGCTTTTATTATGTTCATTTTTAATAAATAATTCTTAAAAACTAAAGTTCTTTTATTCAGTTAAAAAAAAAAAAAAAAAAATAAAGAACTGTTTTAAAATAACATAATATAAATTTTATCCCCAAAATGCAAATGCAAATTCTCTTTAATATTTTGCATATTTACTAAATGAGATGTTAAATTTAGAACTGACATGGTGATTGGTTAGAAATGACTAATCGCACATTAACATAATATGTACATATAACACCAACAATTTTGGTGGTATATTTTCAGCCACAAAACATTGCATTATAAGTGATCACTATGGTAATAAATATTAATATTGAGTGAACTACATAAAGACTGGAGGTATAACAAGTTAAAACAAATATAGCTTTACCATTCCACCAGAGGCTTGAATTGCAGGATGGACGCCGCTGCCAAGATACCTTCGATATTATTTATATCTCCTTCAATTTCATCATGATACAGGTTTCCAAGGGCAACAGCCATTGCTAAATTGATAAAAAAAAAAAGAAGAAGAATTATATCATATGTATTTTTTTATTATCTTATTTTAATTTAGCTTTTATTTAATTTTCATACATTTATGAAAACTAACAAAATGCGACAAGGATGTGAACGTTACACATTGGTTTGCAATGATAGTAAATTGTCATTTTATTCGGTCAAAATTGCTTTTTAAATCATTAAGTTTAAGAACATGCCACATTGTTGATACCTTACAACAGAAGCACCTGTATTATAATTTTTAACATATTTTTAGAAAACTGCCGAAAATATCTAATGACCATTAATACACATTGTTGAGTATAGGGCTTGAAATACATGTAGGAAGTAAAATATGGCCTGGTGATATATTTTTTTTAAATAGCAGGCCAAAAGAAATATGGCCTGCTAAGAAAAAATATGGTCTGCTGGAAATAAGACAGCACATGGTTTGGGACAGTGTGTGGAAAATAAGAATCTCTAAGATGTATTTTAGAGCATTATAAAAGTAAAATATAACAGAATCACAAGCTTATAGTCTCAGCTAAATAGAAAATGAGTTGATCATACATGCATGTACAAATTTTAGCAAGTGATTTTTTTTTCACCTGCTAAGTCACAGGCCAGCATTTCGAGCCTTGGAGTATACAATAATTAACTACCTTTGACTTTACCTAGTCAACAACCAAATTCTTATTATTAGTCAAATATGTTTTTGGTTGGCATACACCAACAAAACTCTTAAGCACTGCTAATATTAACAGGAAAAAACCCCTCTCATATACTAGATTATGTTTTATGATGATATAGTTCATAAACTATACTGACAAATTACTGCCTTCCTTATCCAGCACCACCTATGACACAGACACGACTATATATAGAGAATAACTGGTTACTGAAGATGCAGCGAGGGCGAATGCAGCGAGGCTCTGCCGAGCTGCATTCGCCATTCGACCTGAGCAGGATAAAGCCGATATCTTAAGACAGTAACCAGTTATTTCTTTTATCCTGCAATCCTACAAAAATATTCGGAAAATCATTATTTATTCCAGTTTTGTGTACGCTAAGCGAGTATTCTTAACTTAGCAAGGCTTTGGCCGTATGACGTCGTACATGATGCATTACGTCATTATTGTAAGAAGCTAGCTACATTTTGTCACATTAAAAAAACATTTCTAAACTCTAATTCATAAATAAATATACAAGTTTTGTATTGTTATCGCAAAACTAAAAGTTATTTGTACTGTACTTCACCAAATGATTTAAAGAGTATGTTTATTGAAAATCTACTCTGATTGAATGAGGCCTATGTCACATGACCTATATTTTTGGTCAGTGACCGACAATATAGAGATTTATTTAGTCATCATATCTTGCCAATGTATACAGTGATTGCTGTATAAATATATATATATACAACACTGACTGAAACTTATTTTACCGGTTTGCGTAACAAGTGGATCATCAATTTGCAGTTTAATCTTCGTCATGGATCTGCCTTTAACGGTGACACACACCGAATTGTTGGGCTTCCTGATCTTGTTCTCCTTGGCTGGGATCTTTAACTCCTTGGTGAACTTGTTACTCAGTTCTCTGTACTCGTCGCTGTAGAAACTGCTTTGGTTTATGAAGCTGTCGATCGTCTCGCACTCTTGATTACGGTACGATGTGTGGGGGTTTGGGTCGTTAGCGGCCTTCAACAGCTTGGCCAGTGTTTCTGATTTCTGGATATACGGGCCATGCAGTTCCCAGTCCATCTTCAAACAGTGGAGCAAGACATCTGTAATTGTGAATGAGACAATATTATACAGTGAAACATTGTTAATCTGGACACGCACAGGAACACGAAACAAAAGTCTGGTTTTAAGAGGTATCCACTTCAGAGGGGTTATACAGTGTATTTTCTGTACTGATATTATAAAGGGGACCCTAAAAGATGTCAGGTTTAGATGGGTTTCACTGTATGTTATATGGTAAAAGATATGTCTGAACATGCAGTTTATAAAAGCACAACAATGTCAGGGTTTCTGCCAGAGGGTAAAACGCATATGGCACCATACCCAATTTTTTTTACAGATTTTCTTCTTTTTTTTGGATAAAAATTATTTACTCTTATCATTACTGTATGATTTTCTTAACCCTAACCTTAAACTTAACCCATTTTCTTTCTGGGGGACTGTGGTTACATTCAATTCCGTAGCGCCATACCCAAAAATTTCTTTCTGGCAGAAACACTGAACATCTGTACACAAGGAGCACAATATTGAATGGTTTATATGCTAAGAAAATAAAATTATATAAAGTTTAAAAGTAACATTATAATATTGTTTAAATGAAATCTATATGGAATTATGAAATTAGCTAGTTAACTGTTTATAGTCTGCCTGCATGATAAGATAACCAATTAACTGACATGACTAATGTTAACACTAATACGAAAACATATTATTAACTTTTAAAACCATACCAACTCACAATATACAGAACAATGTCTTTGTCAATAAAGAAGTTTCTTAACAAATTACCATCAAATTGTATAGATTAAAATTCATTTTATAATAATATAGAGATGAAGACAAAATACCAAGGTAGCAAAATTATTAGTAATCAATAATGCAGTATACAGGTGGATTTTTAACCCAGAATCCATCTAAGCTAGAATTGTGAGTAAAGTTAGGTAGTCTTATATTAAGCGCAAGTTTCAAGATTGTAAATTACACAAGTTGTCTTTGAAATGTTAATATCAACATAGTAGGGGAGGCAACTCCTAGCAAATCATATCAACTTTAAGATTATTGTTATCTCCCTTTAAATATGCATTGGTATACAATGTATTGGATCTACAGAACCAGCCTCGGTGGTGTCATGGTTAAACCATCGGACATAAGGCTGGTAGGTACAGGGTTCGTAGTCCGGTACCAGCTCCCACCCAAAACAAGTTTTACCGATTCAATGGGTACATGTAGGTGTAAGACCACTACACCCTCTTCCCTCTCACTAACCACTAACAACTATAACCCTCTGTTCTGGACAGACAGCCCAGATAGCCAAGGTGTATGCCCAGGACAGTGTGGTTGAACCTTAATTGGATATAAGCACAAAAATAAGTTGAAATGAATGGAAATGTAGATCTACAACCGATCTACCACCGGCCTCGGTGGTGTCGTGGTTAAGCCATCGGACATAAGGCTGGTAAGTACAGGGTTCGCAGCCCGGTACCGGCTCCCACCCAGAGCAAGTTTTAATGACTCAGTGGGTAGGTGTAAGACCACTACACCCTCTTCTCTCTCACTAACCACTAACTACTAACCCAGATAGCTGAGGTGTGTGCCCAGTACAGCATACTTGAACCGTAATTGTATATAAGCAGGAAAATAAGTTGAAATGAAATGAAATGTAGATCTACAGATATTGATTACAGTGGCTTTTTTCAAGAACTGATATAAGCTTAATTATACTCGTGAGTATACGTGTCTGTTTTTTTTTTTTATCTGTGACTCAATTGTTTTCTTTTCTCTCAGTTAATTTATTAGTGTTATGTAAGTTTATAACAGTAAGAAAACCCCCCACAAAAAACAAACAATAAATTAAAATTAAAATAAGCTCCACTGGTTAATTACTATTACCTGTGGATCTAACAGCACCCCGTTGGAGCTCATGTCCAGTTGACCTTTCATTCGACCAATCAAAACTTTACTTGCAAAATCATGCCAGTGATTTGAAAAGAATTTGAAAACATTCAGGATTGTGCCGAGGGTATACGAAATGATTTGGGTGAATTACGAAGATTATATAAAATTTGTTTCAAGACGGAAAAAAAAAACCCGTGATGGTATAGCCATAAAATCTGTTTATACTAGTATACAATCCAGAGTTTACTACTGCACTTTTCCCCCTTTTTTTAATGTTGAAATAGACCAATAAGTTCGCCTATTGCATAGTCTCGCCCAATATTTTTAGAATTTGTATGCTCCCGAATAACGCTATAAAAGGCGAAGTGTAATTGGTCAATATTTAAATTGTTATTTATAGATGAAAAAAGTCACCTGGACATGGAAGTTAACACAATGCTGTTAGATCTACTAGTAGACCAGTAGAGCTAATTTTAATCAGACTGCAAAAAAAAAAAAAAAAAAAAAGCACAGAAAAACCACACACTCACACACTGAAACAACCATAAAAGTAAATATCTAAGAAATCGTATTCTTGACAAAAAAAAATATTACTGTGAAAAAAGTGTTGGTAAAAAAAAAACAATAATAAAAAATACCAAAAGCCACAAGAGAAATGCATGTACAAGTACATCTCTTTTCATTTTAAATTGTAAAAAATAAAATTAGAATTGGAAAAATAAATTCTATCAGCCTGAGCCAGTTGTATCTGAAGGAACACAGTGACTATGTCAAGCATCCATAATAAAAACTACAAAAAGCTCTTAAATTTAAATTTCAAAGATAAAATTATATTTACCTCCCGACATGCTATCTGCAATCAAAATAAATTAATAATAATTATAATTATAATTATAATTATAATTATAATTATAATTATAATAATAATAATGATAATAATTGTTGTTGTTATTATTATTCTATACCGATGGAAAGAAATGAAGATAATAAAAATAGTAATTACATGTACAACCCAAACCATTGTGTCAGAAGTTGACACTACTATACTATAGACATAGACAATACTACATAATAATACTAGTGGTAAATTAAATTTCAAATTCAATCGCATGAGTTCACTCATTTCTTTTCATCAGTATAATTATAATAAAATAAGAACATATTTCTTGCTGAATTTAACAAGGCCTCAAATGACATTTTCATAATACAGGTATGCATATACTACACTATCAGCTTTTATGCTACAGTCACATATCCACCAGCTAGGCCCTGTACAAATGTTTCTACCTACAACGGATTTCTATGATTTCGGGAAATCGGGGGTATCGCAGGGGTCTACGGCATCCATATATAGCAGTCACATATATAACGGGGCCCGCACAGTGCCCTTTGAAGTTTTCTTGACTCCAATCGCGAGGCACCCGTGGGTAAGCTGCAAGGGTACCGCAGGATAATCCTACGGATGTCGCACCTGTATGATTTTTACACATCATATACGGGGTTCATGAGGGACTTGCACAGAAATCATAAGATAATCATACAATGATCTTGGAAATTGTACAGGTGCTGTATGATTCAAGAGACCCACAATTCAGTCCCAAAATCATACGGCATCCGTACGAATGTTGTGGGACCGTACTGGGCCTGTGCGATGCTGTATACAACATGTCTACAGGGTTTACGGCCAATAAAAATTTCTATGACACATCGGGAACTTTTAACTCTGCGCTAAAAGCTTCCAATGCACCCTACGGTGAGGAAAGAATGCCAAGGCACCCGCAGGATAGTCACGGCACCCTTGTGGACGCCGTGAGATTTTGCAAATTTCCCCTGAAATTTGGGCCGATACGGGCGCCTTATCCCAAATCGGTGGATATGTGACTGTGGCATTACTCAAAACTATTACATTGGCTGGATATATAAGTACATGTTGTAATCAACTGACTTTTTTATTATGTCACTTTTTTTTTTAAAGTAATATTATTTACTTTTAAACTAAATGCACTGGAATATATTACACGCAATTTACACTTACTGAAATACTTGTACTTTGCTGATATATAGTTGTAATATTGGTGAAAAAAGTGCAATGAATTACTAGTAAAAACAACACCTGTTCTCACTCTAAAAAGTGTTGTTACCATTGTATATTGTTCAATGCCTGCAGAAACAGCTCTTGGAATGTATATAATACGTACAGTCCTTCACATTTGAAAATACAAATGTATCAGGCAAGAGATAAATCACTCACCTCTTAAGCTTCAGGCAAGAGATTAGATATTCTACAGGAAACATGTTGAGTATACGATACACACTGACAAAAACACATTTTGAATAACACGGACATAAATGACCTGAATGTAAATGATCCCAACTTATAATGACAACAATAATAATTCAAGGATGCAACAAATTCTGGGGTAGGCTGGGGTTAAACCACATTACCATATTTTAGGTCAATGATAAAATATGCTCCTTAGATGTGAATGACTGATAATATTACAACAAGCATTCTGAGAGTACTGCTAAAGCTATACATGCCCCTGCTGGGCCCAACAAATTTTTATATCTCCAAATTTCAAGGGCCATAACTCTGTGAAAAATGGGTATATCGAAATAAAAAGTTATCCTTGATCTGTAACATTGCATGATAAAGCTATATACAAAATCTCAATATCTTTAGGCATTGAAACACAAAATCTGGAAAACAAATTGTTGTATCTCCTATGTTCAAGGGCCATAATTGTGAAAAATTAGTAAATCATCATGAAAGTCAAACTTGATCTGTAACAGTACATGATAAAGCTACACAGAAAATTTTAGCTCAGTATCTTGAGGCTTTAGGAAAAAAAGTCCGGAAAACAAATTTCTGTATCTCCCAAGTACATGGGCCATAACTCTGTGAAAAATGAATAAATCATGATGAAAGTCAAATTTGATCTGTAATAGTATACTATAAAGCTATATACAAAATTTCAGCTCAGTATAGCTCTAAGCATTGTGAAAAAACATCTGGAAAACTATATGTGGGACAGACAGACAGACAGATGGACAGACAGAAGGATGGGGATGGGACCTATAGTCCCCTCCAGTGGGACCAGCATGCGTCTAATAACACAATATAGGTTATAATTTTTATTTATTTTTTAATAGATATATATTTTTTTATTTATACAGCTACATTATTGGCACTTCATATGTCTGGTAATAAGCCCACCCCATGCTAAGCTCACAATGAGTTGTCTTGGCCCCCTGGGCTTATTTCCAGTCAAATATGATACGGTACATACCTGGGTTATCAACGTGCAGTTTTCTGTTGGAATGATACAGAAACACTTCTTTTGGTTTTGGCAGTTTAGCTGATTGTGGAATGAATGTTCCTACTGGCCCAGCAACTGGCATACTAAACAAAACAAAATATAACAGCATAATTATTCTCTTTTCTGTTTAGTGACATTAAATCCTAAACTAAAGTACACACCAGTAAACATGCAATCATGTATGAATAGTAAATAAACAATGAGTGGAAATACCGTAAGTTCATTAGGTACATGTACACACACCTTAATTTTGTTTCCATTATTGATAACTACAGTGAAACCTCTCAAAAACGGACCCTCTGTAAACCGGAATTCCCTCAAAACCAGACATATTTCACAGCCCATTTTTAAATATCTGTACAGAAGAGAACCTCTCTAAACTGGATACCTCTTAAAATCAGACTTTTTACTTGGTTCCGAGGGTGTCCGGTTTAGAGGGGTTTCACTGTATATTACTAAGCATATTAATCATATAATGCCTATCCTGTCTTATAAAATTGGATATAACTGAGCAATGTATTCATGTCTGAGATATCGTACTTCATTATTATATAGACACATTATCGGTATTTAGAGAGAGAGAATTTTTTTTTAAATAATGACCAATCTTGACATTTGTCACAAAATGCTTAAGGTTAAATACTTATTGCATTTTATATCGTAAATGAAGTTTTCGAAACCAGCAACACACAATATTAACTGTATGTCTTACAAAACTTCGAAATGTGCCAAAGGGAGACAACTGTACATATAAAGTACTAGACACCATATATGATCTAAAAAGATATATCTGGTGTGGAATAAGCAAGTCTTTCAATAGATTATGCCAGTTTTGTACCGGTGCTTGTTCTCGAGTGAGTATGGTAGATGGAGAAAAAACCTGGATAGAAAGGGTTAATGACAGTGCAGTGAATTGGTGACATTCCTGTAGCATGGATACCACACAATTGGACCTCACCATTTGCATACATACAAAGCGGGCATTGTGGGGCTTTGTGTGGAACTGTCATATGAAGTGCCAATAATGTTCAGCATTTTGTCATGATAATTTGTTTGACTCGCACACCAGTAATTATACCAGGTGTTTAGTGTTAAATATTCTTTTGGGTCATGAGAATATTATGTTATGTTGTACAGCAGGCCTATATCTTAAGTTTTTAACACACTTAAAAGACTGGTAGTGGTGAACTGGCAGAGACTGTACAAGGTTATCCATGGCACTGCATGTTACAACAACTTTCATGGTTTTATTTTTTTATATATAGTTTAAAGTTTGTTTTGTTTAATGACACCACTATAGAGTATATTGATTTATTAGTCATTAGCTGTTGAAAAGAAACTTTGTTTTGTTTAACGATACCACTAGAGCACATTGATTTATTAATCATCAGCTGTTGGATATTAAACATTTGGTAATTTTTACATAGTCTTATAGAGGAAACCTACTATATTTTTCCCATTAGTAGCAAAGGATCTTTTATATGCACCATCCCAGACAGGATATCACATGCCATGGTCTTATACCCTAGACTGACCATGCACCAGCCGAGCACTTTACTACTGGGCTATGATCCGTCCCCTGTCTGATATATAAAATTACTTGACTATAAGTTTTGATGATCCTGTATAAACTAATGAAAAAGATATGCCCCAGAAACAAAACGTTGACAGATAGACATAAGGATGGATGGATGTACCAGCAGACGAATAATGCCATACTTTAATAATACCCATCAACGACAAGCATATAAGAAGAAAAAAATAAAATTTGGATAAATATTTTGCCAGCTTTCTAACAGCAACACTAATAATACATGTATATAGAGAACTAGAGAACCCTACACAAGTCGCCATTAGATAACATTTATCTTACGAGTTATTTCAAAACATTTTGGCAAGTCAAATGTCTGGAATGTTGATATTTACTAAGTATGAAATGTTTTTGATAGGGATTTTTTTTATAAATGTCCATATGCAGTCTGGCATGCAGCTTTGAAACTCAGTCTGTTAAGGTTTTTGCATATACATGTTGTTTGTTTTTTTGTTATATACCCATAATGTAGAATAGACTAGAATAGTTTTTAGTTTTTTTAATACCTGACATTTCTGTCGGACTTTTGTTGTTCAGCATATAAATGTCTAACCTTTTTAATTAAGTGGCGTACGTGTGCTACAACAGCTTGTTCTGAATGTGCACGTTAAAACCTATTACCTGACCTGACCTTAATTAAGTGGTGCAATGTTTATTCAAGTAGAACATAAAGAGTCAGCACAGGTGAACAAAAGTACTATTAGTATTTTTTATTACACAACAAAGACTAAAAAGATAAAGACAACAAACAAGAAATATACAACACGAAATTCACACAAAAGACAGAACACAGAGACAAACACAAGACACGGACAGGAAAAGACAACAACAACAACAACGAAACTGCACCTCTTTGATCTAGAGAAGGATGGTTCTGGAGACGAGAAGAGAGTTTTGCCAGTTAAAGAGTCATGATCTCTCCGGTCCTGACTTTCACGGTATTGATACGGTTTTGATGAATCCAAGTTTGCTGACAATCTGGGCGACTCCGCTGTATCAAAGATTAATACAGGTCTACGTGTTTGATTAATAATGCAATGAGTAACACGCCAAGATTAATATAAAATGTTTCATATTGAAATATGTGATAGACAAATCATAGCAGTGTTTAATGCCTCATGTGCAACAGGTTATAAGATAATAAATTTTATTCTATAACTTACCCATAATATCCATGTCATAATTTAAACCAATCTAATTAAAATTAGCTCCACTATTACATGTGGATCTAACAGCAGCCCATTGGAGCTCATGTCCACGAATCAAAATCTTACTTGCAGAGTCATGCCAGTGATTTGAAAATAATTTGAAAACATTGCAAATTATTCTGAGGGTATACGATTTGTTTTATGTGAATTACGAATGCCTTATTTAGACCAGTAGAACTAATTTTAATCAGATTGCTAACAACACTGCATAGTCTCCAATGTCCAGGTAACATTTCGTCTGTAAATAATAATTTAAATATTGACCAATCACACTTTATTTGGGAGCATGCAAATTCTAAACATATTGGGCGAGTCTATTTTAGTGGCCGCAGTACAGCGAACCATACCAATACGTATGGGATGGGTTATCAGTCTTCAATTTTACATTAAAAATTATTTATTTATTTATAAAAAAAAAAAAAAAACTAAATCAGTCTTCAGTTTTACATTACAAATTATTTATTTTATAAAATAAAACATGTTTTAAGGAATTCGTAATTCACATGAAACATGTTGTATACCCTCAGGATAATTCTGAATGTTTTCAAATTATTTTTAAATCACTGGCATGATTCTGCAAGTAAGGTTTTGATTGGTGGACATGAGCTCCAACTGGCTGCTGTTAGATCCACATGTAATAGTGGAGCTAATTTTAATTAGATTGAATTTAAACCTCCATGTATTTGATACCATTATATATTAAACCGGTGAATTAATTTTTCATATTAAAAAATACTCCTGACAAATTCCCTATTTAACAACAATATTAAAATTTTCATTTTGAAATATGACTGAAATGTTTTTAATGCTAACAGTGTTTGCCTGACATGTAATAGGATATATAGAGATTATTATACGAGCATGGGTGTCGTACTGATTTTATGAAACGAGTGTCAGGATTAATTGCATTACCCGAGTGAGAGCAAGGGTAGTACATGAATCCTGACATGAGTTTTGTAAAATCAGTACAATTCACATGCAAGTGTAATAATTTCTTTATTATCCACATTATCCAAAATATTAATTTTATGAATAACAAGCTAGGACCATGTCAAAACATATCAAAACGTAACTAAAAAGAGACGACGAAAGGACGTCATTTTAATAAGTGTTTACACATGTCTAATTAATTATAAGTTATGATGTCGCTTCACAAAATGATGTCATTCATTGTGCACGTGAAATCATTATCACACATGTGGGTCATACTGGTTATATTTCCCTAAATATCTTAAACTATGTGGATAATAAAAGATAATATTACTTAACAATACATTAGGTATTTTGCTCTTTCTGCCAGGACTCTTGAACTTGTCTATTGGCTGCCTAAAATAGAATGGAGGTGTGTTTGTTGGGGGAGAGGGAGGGGGTCACAATTACATAGTCTTTTCCAGGTAGACAAAAAGACAAAAATGGCCCTAATTCTAAATGAAAAAGACATTTTGACATTCTTTTTTATGAGGGAGCACTGCCCCCTCCCCCTCCTCACCAGTTAGGACACAGTGGTCTGAATTTACGAAGCCTGTTTTTCTTAAACGCAGGTGTTTTAAAACATTTACCCCCCACCCCTATCACTACCCCCGGACACACATACCAGATATCGTTCCTATGGGCCTGAATGCTCTACATGTATAAACATTTTAGTTAATTTAAGTTACCTACATGGAAACAGATTGGCTGTTATCAGCTAAATTAATTATGACCCACTATACATACAGCCTTATCCTTATATAGCCTACATAATTTAATTTTAACATTTAAAATCCATTGACATCATCATCGTCAGAATCGGACGAATCGTCCCACTTGTTCACCACGGCAACGGCAACAGCCTTTTTAGGAAAGGCTTCGTCTGCCTTGCGATTAAACCGTCGGTGATACGCCTGTCTCTCCTGTTTTATGGCAGTCTCTATGACATCGCGCTTGTCATCAGGCATGACCTTTGACCTACCAGTGATGATCTTGATGAGATTGGTGTTGTACGGCATTGATATGGACTTGAGAGCTTGAGAATTGCCTAGAAGATCACTGTACAGACAGTCCGGGTGGCGCCATCTGTTGGTCAGTCCTGTCTGGTTTCTTATCCGGTATTTCGTTTCAATGGAGAGCTGCAAGGTAAAGGAGATATACTACAGTCCATTCTATATTTCTACAAAAATGATTTTTGTAAATAATTTCAGTTTGGGTTTGACGTAAGAAGAAAAGTAAAAATGTTTTGGAAATAACAAAAATATACTATTTTTGTGTGCAATTTAGAAAACAATCGGCTCAGAAATAAATAACTAGCAGTATATTCCAAAGTATATGATAAAACAAGTTCCCTGTGGGGTTGACTATAGACATGAATAGCTTATTACTACTTTCTGTCTTCGGAGAAAATGTATACTGCCATTTACAGGTCTTTGAGTTCAGTTCTAGTTGAAAATTGGTGTAAACCATTTATGCATGCACATGTGCTGGGGGCGAGTTTTTGGGGGTCTACCACCCCATTTCTATTTTTCTGAGGGCGCAATTAACTCAATACCATGCATCCTGCTAGGTATGGCATAAAATGAGACAAAAACCAATATTGAACTTTGTCTCCAACTTTTGTAAATTTATAACATGACCCAGTCCTTGCCTTTTGAAAAATAAAGGCGAGTGAAAAATTGCACACCTCAAAACACTTAGGCGCGTGAAAAATCGAACTCGTCAAAATGCTAAGGCGAGTGAAAATCAAGCTGCAAAAATGAACCAATAAACCAATGTTTTCTTCTAATTTTATGTTTGGTTTATTAGTGGAGTCTGACTTCTTTTCCCTTTCAGGAATGGAGTTACAAATATTAAAAAGTTTCAGGAGTAGTACTATAGAAATATAATTATGACATGTATACACTGATGCAGACCATTTGATTTTTTAATTACAATATGTACTATTCTGATAATTTGATGCACACAATTATATATATACATTTTCAGTGTTAGATGGTTTGATGAATGTGCAGCTAAACATATATAGGAATTAACTTGTCTTGAATTTGATTATTATGTACAACAAACATGATTAGGATAGTTGGGATGGGAAAAAAACACTGGTTCCGAGGAGGTGGTTCATGAACTACGACCCAAGCATATCAGGTGTACACTACTGACTCATATTATTAAAACATTTTTAAAAAATATATAACTCGTGAAACGTGGGCCTACAATTACTTCAATTGATAGTGTTAGTTGGGACATTGACATTCACGTGGCATTTTTAATTCAACAATTACGCAACCAATATCCCTCCCTCAACATTTTGTAACACGTCATTTAACCTACCACTAGGATTTTATTCCAAACATGGGATGCCATAATAAAGATAATAAAAAAAAACCCCATAATTTTAAACACCATCATCAATGCGTAATAAGTTGTCAAGTAGACCAGCGTGTGCGTGCAGAATTCCAAGAGTAAAAATAATCTGACCCCGATAGCTTTGATTGGTTAATATATCAAATCATTTTCCAGTCACATGGTCTGTTACTTTCTAACAAACGAAACAAAAATTAAATAGTCGGAAATGATCATTGATTACTGTTACTATAGTGTGTACATATATACATATAATAAATAACATATGCACATTCATTAACTCATTAACCTCTGGCTGAAATACAAATATTTAAATGAAGTTTTATTTGATTTTTTTTAAAGATAAAAAAGAAAAATAATACACGTACAAAAAATACCTAGGCTTATTCCTAAATACCTATTATCATTTCTTTTCCTTCTTTTTATTATTACGTTTTTTTAGAAAGAAAGTATACAATTACACGATTGCCATTTTCGGGACCCTACGTAAGCTTTGTAGGCTAACAGTTATGAACTAATCGAGACAATTCTAACGACTTTGCTGATTTCCGTAACGAGTTCATTTGTGTAGGCTACAGAAGCCACTATTTAATTCAATCCCATTTCTCTTTTTGTCATAACTATATGAACAGTATAAATGAGTTTTCCTTATCAGACGTTGAATCTGTTACCTTACAAAAGTGGACTGTTTCTAATTAATAATAAATTAAATAGGCAAAGGATTTTGATCGGATTGGTACGTCTTCGAAGATGTCTAATAAACCTGTGTTTTCCGATTTGTATAGCAAAGATAAGTACCAGTCATATATTAAAATCTTGCATGGACGCTACTGTTCTCGAAACATTTTTTTCTGGTATTATTAAACGGATCTTTCTATCAGCTACATAAGGTAAATAGTGGCAATCAATATACAAAATTATTTTACGTGCGCTGTTTGTTAAGTGTAACGTGCGTTATTTTTCACACTTGCCAGATTGAAATTATGTGCGCTGTACTAGCGCGATCGCACCCGCGCACCTTAAAAAGCAAGGTAAAATGTACACTTTCACACATTTTTGTTAAATGAACTCTGATTCTTCAAACTGAACTGTTTAATGTGATTGTAAACTATCAAACACTTTCAACAGTATTTGACAAATGTTTGATAAAGTCATTAGTCATGATAGAAGCTTTTGCTAGTTCCATATGTATATGTATTGTATTTTATTACCCCAGCGGTCACTCATAACAGGGAAAATATTTTCCATATTTTCTCAGTGAGAAATATTCTGCATTAATTTGTCTAACGAACAATACTATTGGACAATTTAACGCTTACAAACCAATGACCTTGTCAGTACTAAATATGACATCATCACAATTTGGCAAACACAAAAAATGACGTCATGTAGTTTAAAGAGTTTGTGTTTACTGCTCTCTGTTTTTGGTGTTAAATTTATAACAAAATGTCATTTTAATGCAATTCATTATAGATTTTGTAGCAGAATAAAAATAACTTTTGTTTTTAAAAATAATCTATGAACGTAATTAAATTACAAAGTTATAGCAATTCTCATAACAGTGTGTAAAGTGGTTTACATCGTTTCTATACAGGTTGGCCTTCATGCATGTGTGTCAAAAATAAAGGTTTTTAGAGAAAAAATACATGTAGCTGAGGTAATAAAAAGAATAACAAACTCGCTATCATGCAGTTATTATCAAATTTATGTCCCTCGTGAAATAATTTTCATTTGTCACTCACTAAAGCTTGTGACAACTGAAAATTATTTCACTTGGGACATAAATTTGATAATAACTGGTAACTCGTTTATTATCCTCTATATAGTAACACAGGCAATGATTTTCCACTAGCCCAGGCCAAATATTCACCAGCCAGGACTGAGAACTATAGTGGATTTGTCGAACACTGCTTTAAATTGTACAGCACTGACAGATGTATAGCCATCTTTTCAACAACAGCAACAAAAACAACATAAAAAAAGGCAAATATAATACATGTACATTAAGTATAACTCTTCCACTTTTCTTTTTTTATTAAAAGAAGATACAAATTGTTTTTGCGTCCACAATCATTTTTGTCAATTTAAAGAAAGATAAACCTTTTTTTTTCTTCTTTTTTTTTACTACATGTATACTGAAAAATTAAAATAAGCAGTTGAAAATCATAATTTTAATTCTAATATATATAAGTACTCACTTTGTCTGGAATCCTTTGTTCTGGGAGAATTCCTATTAAAGATTTATACGGTGCCTCATTCAGAGCCCTATGGAGGTCAATAAAAAAATTAATAATTCATACAAACATTATCAGTAATAGTTTATAAAGGCTGACAACAGGACATTCCGCAGACCTCTGAAAATTGCAAGAACACTATACATGTAGTTTTGTTTGCGAGTCACTTGTACAAAGCTTGGTTTTGCATATAATAAATCCAATTATTTTTCATTTGTGCATTAAATTTAGGGCATCAGTTGTAAACATGTATGTGGTCATCATAGGTTAAACAATATGAAACTTGCTTAAATGCATAATTCATAAATAGTTTACACAAATTAATTTCAATTCTCAGATACCTAAGTAGTACATGTTCTGGCACCATCATTTTGGTTTCATATAAAACAAATATGTATTTTAACATTATTTCAATTTAGATTCATTTTTCGTAAATGCTAAATGAATTTTTTTTCTTTCAAACTTAGTCATATTCATCTGTATTGTTATGTTAATCATGAAATAAACCTTTTTAAAGGGATAGACCCTAGTTTTTTTAAACATTAAAGCATATTAATCACCTAGACCCTAGCTTGAACACATAAAAATGGACACTAAGTTTGGTTAATTTACAAACTTGTAACAAATTTGAATAAAACAGAGTGAAACAAGAGTCTGTGACATTGAAATACCCTTAAAAATAGACTAAAACGCGACTTAATAACCGTTACTTCTCAGACACATGTGCGTTTTTAAAAATACGAAAAATGCATTTTGTGGTATTAGAAACACCTGGATGACCTGAAAGACTTCTGATGTACAGAAATGGATAATCTAAACAATAAAATATAAGTAATGTTTGATTTCAGTGATCATAAATGGCTCTAATAGTGAAAAATATGCCTTATTGTTTAAAACTTGGGTCTGTCCCTTTAATAGTAATTTTACACTGAAAGATTTCCAGCATTCAAAGGAAAGGAAGAATAGTGTTTGTCTGATGACACCTCAGGAAATTTTAAACTACAGCTATTTGGTGTCATATTGTTATTTTGATATTGATCAGATAGAGAGGAAATTTCCTTCTGCCACAAAGGCTATACTCCTAGTGATAAGGAAGGAAATGGTTTATTTAACGACACACTTAACACATTTTATTTATGGTTATAAGGTGTCAGACATCTGGTTAAGGACCATGAATATTGAGGGAGGAAACCTGCTGTCGCCACTTCATGGGCTACTCTTTTCGATTAGCAGCAAGGGATCTTTTATATGTACCATCCCATAGACAAGATAGCATATACCACGGCCTTTGATGTACCAGTTGTGGTGCACTGGCTGAAGCGAGAAATAGCCCAATGCATGGGCCCACTGAAGGAGATCGATCCCAAACCGACCGTGCATCAAGAAAATGCTTTACAACCGGGCTACATCTCGCTCTCCTAGTGATAAACAGCAAGGAATCACTTACTCATATATAGACACAGCTAAATCGCTATACAATTTTAAACCATTAAACAGTAATTGCTAACCAATTTTCAATTCACTAGAAATATCGTTAATTAAGATTTTCAAAGCAAACTGGGCTACTATATGGCCTTAAATTACCATTTGTCATAATATCAAAAAATGTATCCATCGTCTAAGTTATTGCTTTATAAACAATGTTGTATTGATCATGGGTTGAATTTTTAAGGGGGGAGGGGGGCACGACATCAAGCACACTTCACCTTGAACAACAGGGCCCAAAGCAAACTTATCTTGTATCAAGTTTTCTCAGATAAAAATTATTTCACTCTAGTGCCTTGGGTTCTAGCTTATTAAATTTTTTGGATATGGATATGGATATGCCTAAACTTTACAAATATTACCACTAATAATTTTATTATCTTACATATATATACAACATATAGAATGTACATGTATATGGGAAGCCAGGGTACAGTGAAAACCAGGTAGGGCACATAGGCATTTCCCATGCAGTCAATGTCCAATTTTCAAGGTAGGCAAATTCAAAACCTGTTTGATGTAATGTAGTGATAGAAAAAAAACCTTTAAAAACGCACACACACACAAATTTATGGAAGGTAATAATAATAACAACTGCCAAATAAATAAGATCAAATGTTCTGGTAGTTTTGTACAGTCAGATGCAATATATCGGCCAGTGACACAGAACGGGGGGGGGGGGGGGGTCATGCCCTCCCCCAACCCTACTTTGCCCTGTTGTGATCAGAAAGCAAGAAATGGTATATTTGAACAAATGAAATTCTAAATTTTCTCACAGATGTGTAGATCCACTCCACCTCCAACAGATTCAATTTTCCATCCCCTGAGCCATCTCAGACATTCATTGAAATTTATACAGTAACATTGTCTAATTGTGAGGCATTTATCGCCTGTTTGCCGATCCACTTTATTTATTTTAATAAATATTGTTTAAAAAAAAACACCGACAGTACCCATTCTGGACCCCAATTTTCAAATAAAGTCTGCCAGCCCCACTGTGAGGCTAATCGTTTTGGATATCACCGAATTAACGTTGAACTAGTAACAATAAACATACAAGTTAACTTTATACGGAAGCTATTAAACATAACTAAACATAAAAAAGAATTAAAAATTCAATACGACATTCACTGTTGACGACTTCTAAATCTGGTTTGCCCAATGTGGGCCCCCAAACTGTCAACGTTTCTATTTTAATGCGACAAATCATAAATCAGCAATAAACGTACACACCAATACCTTTGCAAATAAAAATACAAAAAACACGCATACTCACAGAGAATATGATATGGATGTTTTTGGAGCCTTAGGAGGAATAGCTGGGAAATAAGATGCTGTCATTTGTGTCTGGGGTAACATTCGCGACACTTCCGCCATTTTGATATAATAGTTTCGTCGCCAAGGACGCGTGGAGCGTGACGTGCTATTGGGTGGAATTACCAACAGTTGCGAAAACTCGTGATAAGCCATTTAGCCTTAGGTGATACCGCATGGATAAATGATAAGTCAAATTTAGGGAATGCCCGATAAATATGCCATATTTGTATGACGTAGTACGTTAGTGCGCGAATTTAAGCTTACTAACCAATGACTTTGTCGGTAATATATGACGTCATCAGGATTGGGCAAATATGTCAAATTACATCAAGTTCCATTTTATTCGTATCATGTATATAGTAAAACCCTCTAAACAGGACATCCATGGGACCAAGTATTGTGTCCAGTTGTCAGAGGTGTTCGTTTTTCAGGTGATTGCAATGATACAAAAGCTTTTGTTGTACTCTGTCGGGGTTTTTTCCGCTGGTGTCCCATTCATATTCGGCCTTAGGCCTATAGATATATATCTTATTGAATATATATCCAACAGATAATCAGTAAAGGACCTTTGACTTAAGATATTTGAAACACAAATGACATCTTTTCGCCTACTCTTTATTTTGCTAAATAAACGGTCAATCAAATTCAACCATAGGAAAACAGTGGATTAGGGCCAAAATTCGTTGTTTTGTCGATCCTTGGAGCTTAATTGTTATTTTCCGACCGAACCCAGTCATATGTAACGGTGAATACACATCTAATGGCTAACCTGAGTATGCACAGGCGTAGCACCCATTACGCACAGGCGTAGCATCCATTACGCACAGTACGCACGGGCGCAATGCAAAAAAAAAAAAAATTTTTTTTAAAAATCCGGAAATAGGTCGAGGCTGTCTGTAATTGTTCCATAAAATATGCTCTTCCCTTTTTCAGTAATTAAGTTTCCCCAATAAAGCGGCGTGCGGAATGCTTTTTTTTTTCTGGCTACGCCCCTGGTGCATATTTCATTATCTATCACAGCTATCGGAACCGGGGTGGGGGGGTGGGGGGTAGTCTGGAGTACTATCCCCCCCCCCCCCCCCCTTTACACACACAAAAATCATATACTATCGAATTCATGCATACTTAGCTTATAATGTTCACGAAAACACTAGGGCCAAATAAAGTCTATTAGAACACAACCTCTAACTGTATTGTCACTGTGCAGATTCCGATCTTTTTTTCGTCACAACCCGTGATCTACGACAGGTATAATATATCAAAGTTCATATAAAAGACCCCTGAATGTTGTTGGGTTTTTCTTTTCATCTATTGCTGAACCGTTCAAAAATGCGCCATAATTCCTTCAAGAAATTCCCCCACTCACCCACCCCGCCCGCTACCGACCTCGGTCGGGCTAACAGTGCTCCCTTGCATTTGTCAGCGTGGGCTCCACCCCTACACCTGCGCCCATGAAAGGTGTGCGCTACAAGAGTTTGTTCTGAATGTGCACTGGAAACCCTAGCTGTGACCTGACCTGACCTGTTGTGTGTAGGCTTTCCATGATTGTAGGCTATAGCGACAACGGGTTCCTTCTCTCGTTATTTTTGCGTCTCCTAACCATAAAGGGGCGGGATTTAGCTCAGTCGGTTGAGGGCTCGCTTGGGGAGGTGCTTAATTTGTGTCGTAGGATCGAACCACCTCGGTGGATCCATTCAACTAATTGGGATTTTTTCTATTTCCAACCAGTGCACCACAACTGGTCACAGGCCGTGGTACGTGCTTTCCTGTCTGGAAAAGTGCATACATAAAATATCCCTTGCTGCATTAGGAAAAATGTAGCTGGTTTCCTCTGATCCAGTAGCTGATGATTAATTAATCAATGTGCTCTAGTGGTGTTGTTAAACAAAACAAACAATGTTGGGATGTGGTTTTAGTCATTTCTCAAATTTATTAATTCATATCTCCCCCCCCCCCCCCCACGTCACAACCCGTTTTTCTCCGTACACGCGTATGTCTGTTTGCCTATAATCAGTTTTTCTTCTCTTTTTATTTCTCTTTATAACTTTCTGCTCTAGTGGTGTTGTTAAACAAAACAAACACACTCTCTATAACTTTCCTTCATTTTGTCTGTCTTTCGCTCCCCATCCCATCTCCTCCCATAATCCACTCTCGAATTGATTAGCCTACCGCTCAGCTTTGCAGACGTAACTCAACAACAATATTTAGTTTTGCGATAAATTGGAATTCTGTGTTTGAAAGCATTCATTATATCTGATATTTATTGAATTAGTTATTTCGCCTAGCTTGCTTGGTCATTCTTCTGGAAAATTAATCACGATGCGTATCGGAAGAGAAATGTCAAACGGAAATAACTGGAAGAGTCCCTGGAATAAAAAAAAATTCAGCAGTTTTCAATAACAAATAAAAGTGACTGGTTATTATGGCAGTTAACGGCACTTCTTTTGAGGGAAAAGCTAGCGAATTATCAGGGAAATTAGGGAAGAAAAGTAATGTTTATTTAACGACACATTAAAGGGACATTCCTGAATTGCTCCATTGTAAGATGTTTCCGACTAATAAAATATGTCTACGATTAAACTTAAATATTAAATAAAAAAATGTTTTCTTGTTTAGAATATCAGTGTCTGTATATTCAATGTGTTTCTGGTCGTCTTAATATTTGTAAGAAGCCCAAACTGGATTTTGTCTTCAAATAATTTCATACGTACGAAAACATTTTTTTTTAGGAAATAAAATGAAATTTAACCCAGTACAAATATTAGAACGATCAGAAACACGTTTAACATACAGTCACTAATATTTTAAAAAGTCTCCGTTAATCGATAGGCTAACATCTTAAAAACTGCAGCAAACTCAGGAATGTGCCTTTAACACACGTATTTTAAACCACTAACCCGACGCAGGCGCGTGTGCTAAAAACAAAACAAAAAACAAACAAAAACAAAACAACAACAAAACAACAACTGAGGAAAGGGGGTGGAGGTTGACTATGGCAAGCGACGTTTTCGGGATCGGGGTGGGGGTAGGGTCATAGGTATCTGTTAAAACTGCTTGGTGTGTGTATGTGTGTGTGTGTGTGTGTGTGTGTGTGTGTGTGTGTGTGTGTGGAACCTAACACACCCCTTCTGCACACGTGTCTGCATATGCATACTACAGCTGGTTTTAGTGTCTTGTCCCGTACCCATCCTCAGGTCAGGTCAGGTCAGAGAATTTAGCGTGCACACTCAGAGCAAGCTGTTGTAGCGCACGCCTGTCCTGGGCGCAGGTGTCGGCCTCAGCCGGCTCATCCGTCCAGGACAGGAAAGGGGTGGGGTGGGTGTAAGGGGGACCGCCTGCACTGTCAGGTGCAAGGGAGCACCTGCAGTCCGACCGTGATCGGTAACAGGCGGAGGGTGGTTTGGTGCTATGGAAATTTGAGTCCCGAAGGATGAAACCAAAGAGAAATGGTGCGCATTTTTGAGAAGGAAATTAGGCGCATTTTTGAACGGGCCGCCGAATTAGTAAAGAAGGGAGCTACGTATAATTTCGGAATTTAGTAAGCCGAGAGTAGCTTGTTAAGGGGACCTAGATGGCGTTGAAGTGTCTACCTAGGTTGCCCATAGGGTCCTTAAAAGGGCCTGGACTATTCAGTTCACCCATCCTCAGAATCAGATCACATTAATAGAGGGTTTACTCGCGCTAGATAAAAAGGGAATATTTATATACAAGGACATGGTTTTTTTTTGTATTATCGGAGGGGGGGGGGGGGGGCAATTGCCTCTTGTAAGGTCGTCACCACCACCATCACCCCGCTAATTATGGTCCTAATGTAAAGAAAACATATTGAACATTTGGTATAGAGAATAACAGGAAATGCGTTTCCTCCAAATAGGCCACGGTTACCGATTAGCAGCAACATAATATCTTTTATATTTAACCGCTATAATCCCAGAGACTAGAATGTTCTAAGTAATACCCCCCCCCCCCCCCTTCATGGTATGCGTTGCAGCTTACCACTATTGGGTTTCAAAGTAGGGGTAGTGATTTCCCTAGAAATTTGGCAAGACATGGTAGACCAAACACTTTTGGGACATTTTCACCATTTTCGGGGCACTTGTTTTCCATTAAAAATACACAAAAATTAATTGAAATAAACATTAATGTAATTTATGTGCTTGCTTTAATAAATGAATGGCAAAAGATATAAAAGGCATATTTTATTAATTAATAATACCTTTTTGGGTGTTTTATAAAGACAATTTTATAATTAATTAGTGAAAAAGGCTTGTTTAATCTCCGGGCAGCATCGTGCTGATTAAGGCAGGATGGTGCTAGACTACTGAGGCATGGTGCTGCACCATGCTAAAACAAGCTAGGGAAAACACTAAGGGGTCTTTATGTAGCAAACAACGTGACAGTCCTGATGGTGATATACGCTTGGTGAGATGTTCACCAAGTCCGCAATTCCGATTTGTAGCCGTATAATGTACAGTTAGCTGCAGACAGCTAAATACGCTGTCTGAAATAAGGAGTGTTTAGCATCACAGAGGCCCACTTCATCAATATTATCAGCACACAAAGATGCTAAATGCTAAATTGTCATCTATAAATTATATTAAAGTTTGTCATGTATGCACCACGTTCAGGACCGAACCTATTTAGATTAACATTAGCGTTGTGGCAGCTTGGTCATAACTAGAGGCGACAGAGGCGTGACTCTTTGGTGGATCCAGAGGGGTTCACAGATGTACGTGACCCCCGTCCCCTCATCTTTGAAATACCCTTTTTATTGAAGTGTTTATATTTTTTAAATTCATCATCGACAATATACCACACTAAATTGCCATGGAAAAGCGTCTCTGTGCATCTTTATTTCACAGACCTCGTCCCCTTTGAGAGCTCGGTTTATTTGCCTTTGACAAATTCAAATTGCCCTTTTTAAAATTATGTGACCCCTCCCCTCTTTACAAAATCCTGGATCCGCCCCTGGTGATATTTACATCTCAGAAATTCACACACACAAAAAGTGTCATTTTTAGTTTAGAAATCCCCTTTATGTTTAGTTAGAGAATACCTTATATTTTAATGTTCTGCTCCACAACTCCACTCCCGCCCCATCCTCTCTCTCTCTCTCTCTCCCTCTCTCTCTCTCTCTCTCTCTCTCTCTCTCTCTCTCTCTCTCTCTCTCTCTCTCTCTCTCTCTCTCTCTCTCTCTCTCCCTCTCTCTCTCCCTTCTTTTTTGGGGGTAGGGTATAGGCTAGGTACGGCCAAGGTCAGTACAGAAAAATAAACGGACGCTACAAGGGGACACAATCCATTACATAATTAAATGTTTTTTACTTTGAACAGTTATTTCCCATTGCGAAAAAAACCCAACCCAAAACCCCCGCTAACTTAGGATGCTGATGCCGATAGTGATGTTAATCATGATGTTTTTGGGGATGGAACAAACTAAATGTTTATTGAGAAGAGCAAGCAAATACCTTTTAGAGAGTGATATTTTAAAATACAAATTCTGGAAGTGAATCCTTGATTGAAATACCGTAATCTCTATATTACAGCAATCAATTGGTACAACTTTACTCAAATTTCGCAGTTTTAAATTTCAGTCGGTGACTAAAATATCAACCATTTATTTCCCCTTCCCCCATCAATCTTCTTCATGTTTTGGCCAAAAGTTCAGCTGCGTGCCAAATGCATCGTGCTTTAATCTCAGTTTGATATGAGCTTTCGAGCTACATGTGAAGTAAACCGCAATCTCCGATAAATATGGAAGTAATTGTTTTCGGGAAGTCTGCCATGTTTTTGCCCTTTCAAACTAATTGCGGTCTGAGGTCAGCTAATTGACGAAGATGGGGCAAAGATGGCTCGGACAAAGCTGATTAAAGTTGAAATGCAGACTGCGTGGTTAGCCATGCACTACGAAGACAATAGGCTCCCGGGCATGTGATATTTAACGATATGTTTAATAACCACAGCTTGCTAAAGCTTCCGTTTGCCAGTGTTAGGACCTATGCTCCTGTTAAATATAGAGCACCAGCTGTAACAGTAAACGTCACAAAAGAACACGTACTTAAAATTTAAAAAATTAAAATTAAGAAAACAAACACAAAACAAAACTGCATTATTGTGAATTGAAACATATTTCTATGTTTCCTTAAAAAAACCCAACAACACAACAACAACTAATGGTATTTTCAATATATATAGTTTTTTTTATTTATAGTGGCATTGTGTGTTTCGAGAAAACAAATAATGTATGTATATTAAAAAATTACGTGTAAATGAATGTTAAGACTTGAAATATTTAAGTGTTATCCAAAAACAATACGTTATAAAAGTTATTTCAGGAACATCTAAAATAAAATGAGTTCCATTTTAGGTCAATGCATTGCGAAACGAGGACTATTTCAGAGCAATGTATTTACTATGAGGACTCTTTCAGAGCAATGTATTGTACAGTTATAACCATTTAGGGCAATGCATTGTACACTGAGGGGGTAGGACGGGATTTATCAGTCGGCTGAGGTGCTTGCGTCGCAAGATCGAATCACATCGGTGGATCCATTCAACTGATTGGGTTTTTTCTCGTTCCAACCATCTGGCACAACAGCTGGTCAAAGGCTGTGGTGTGTGCATTCCTGTCTGGGAAAGTGCATGTAAAGGAATATGTTTATTATTTAAGCATATAGAACAGAAAATCCAATTACGTTTGGTGCATATATGACGCGGCACTCCGCATTGGTTTCACTACGCTGGCTTATCCAGGTCAAAAACAAAGCCATGATTTTGAAAGTGGAACACTTTTGACAGGCTCCTACCGATCTCGGTTTTCACTGGCTTATCACAAGTGTGGAATTTCCCAACAAGAGATCACGTGAGATTTCGCAATTTTTGAACAAATTTAACTGTCTTGATTGAGGGGTCGTCTCATATCTCCAAAACAAATTTATATCCATAGAGGTATGGTACAACGCTTTTCCAGGGGTCGATGGGTGGGGGGTTTGCCTTGAAATTTTGACAGTGGCCAGCTGTTGGCATACGCGTTACATGTAAGGGACCGTAACAAAAGTATATTGAAGCCAGAGAGACTAAGTCACTTAGTCTTGATTCTGACCCCCCACCCCCCTCAAAAAGACTAAATGGGCAGTTGACTTTGGCTTCATCCAAATTGACGTTACAGAACAAGGTTTGGAAAAGACCAAAGGAAGACAGTAGTAATATAAAAGATACAAACAGTATTTATTCATGAATGCACATAGTGAAACAATGTTTTCCGGTACCGGCAGTAATTTGCGACAACAAGCGTGTTGTTTTAATGCATTTCTTGATCTTTATAACGGCATACAAATCTTCTAACAAATGTATAACTGCTAATTTGCAAGACCCTTGCTCTAAAAAAGCTGTAACTTGTATTCCCATTTTGATTTGCTGCCAAACTGAGCCGAACCGGGCCGCATGCGGACCAGAGACGATTGACACCAACCGGATTAGTATACGGCTGATCGCACAGCGCTTGATGTGCAAGGTAGAGATTTTTTAAACAACTTGTATTGTTGTTAATATCTTGATGCAGAGTTGAGTTGTTCCTGTCAAGTCTCTTTTTGTTAATTAGAAGTTACAATATATCGTGAAATGTTTTAATGCGCTGTTTATTGGGAGAAAATATCACACCCACCCGTGACACGACGCCACACGCAAATTTCGATAAGTGAAAAAAGAGAAGTGACTCTTATTAAAGGAAATCATCCTAAACACGCTCAAGATGTATAACAACAATTGTTTGTTTGTTTTTTGTTTTGTTTGTTTCATTACTTTATTATTTATTAGTGTTACACATGATTACCAAACCACTTGTCATACTAAGAGAGCTAACTCTTTACGATCGTTACAACGGCAAGATCTGTGTGGTACCAACATGGCCGTTATAACGAGAGTTGACTGTAATACATACCTAGCCACCTTGATATCCTGGTTTGCATGGGCAGTAGGTCGACAATAAATACGTGGCCAGTGTTTTGAAGCCTTTTGGGTTGTGTTTGTATGATGATTTTCAAGTTCAAAGCAAGTGAAGCCAAAAGTGATAAAAAGACTAAATGGAGATGTTGAAATCGTAAACCCCCTCCCCCCCAGACTAAGTGACTTAGTCTCTCTGGCTTCAATATACTTTTGTTACGGTCCCTAAGGGGGTGTTACTAATTACGTAACGCTCTAGGGGTAGAGGATGAGGATACTGTGGTCGATTTATGTAACATTTTTCAAGACTATATGTTATTTTTATTCATTATTTAGACCTAAAAATGTGTTTTTTGGAAATGCGCGGTCAGTCTAAGATCGATCCCCATCGGCGGGCATATAAAAGACCATGGTATGTGATATCCTGTCTGTGGGATGGTACATATAAACGATCCCTTGCTAAAAAAAAAAAATGTCGCGGGTTTCCAAGGCGCGTGTACAGGGATTTCAGCGGGGTTGGTGTTATGGACTGTGTTGAGCGAAGTTTATATGGGGCCATGCTCCCCCGGAAAATACATTTCAAATTTGTTTAAGCTTGGGCAAGTAAGGGTTTCGACCTCCAATACCCTCCCCCTGCACATGCACCCGATTCCTCTCTAAGATTATATTTCAAAATTACCAAATGTTAGACATCCAACAGCGATGGAAGGAAGGATAGGAGGGATATGTTTTATTTAACGACGCACTCGCACGGTTGTATGGCGTCGGATGATTATTAAACCAATATGCTCTAACTTTGATGTCGTTAAACACCCTCCCCCTAACTTTACCCTTTCCAAACGAAAGAATATGTATTTGAATTTGTCGATTTTAACACGTAAAATTAAGAAGTGAAAACGTTCATTGTCTACTTTAGTATATTTTATTTAAAAAATATATACATGATTAATGTGTTACTAGTATACAAACTAAACTTTGAAAGTTCTACTAACACTTTATAAAATATTAATTCTGAAATAGGAAGGTACGATTGTCGATAATACGTTGTCAAGATCAAACCGGTTTTAACGAAAGACTAGTACCGTATCCTCAACCGAACGTTCTTCGTACAGCGCAAGATTTCTCTTTTAATTTTTTGAGACGAACCCTAAAATTTGAAATCGGCAAACGCACGTGTTAACTGAAAGTGACAACATGCTGTCGTTTGTGCTTTGCGACGCACAGGCGACGAATCAAGCGTATACTTTTAACGATCTCCGTTCATAGCGAACACACACGAGTTTTTTAAAAGTGCATTTGAGCTTGTATTTCATATTTGTACATGATGTTATAATATGGTAACCAGAGACTGTAACTTAACGACAGACCAGGTAGGTTTTTTTTATATATATAAATAGATGATTAATTTAAAGCACTACATGTTATGAAATGTATATTTTTTGCATAACATTATTTTAAAATTAAAATACACCTGTACTGTTAAGCCATTGAAAATATGTCCATTACCTTTCAGTAATGGATAAAAACAACCCACTAGTTTATTACCCCTTCAGAACCACTAACGTTAAAATCTATACTTACATATTTCATACATAACATTTTTTATTGATGTATTTTAAGAAAGGGAAATCCTTATAACTCTCCACTCCTGAAAAATAATGGTACTCGGCCCTAGCAGGCCTCGTCTCCATTATTTTTCAGGAATGGAGAGTTACTCGGACATTCCCCTATACATAAGGACTGCCAAACTTTTGCCGATAAACATACTTTAAGTTACACATTTAAAGCTGGCAGAAGGTGGCGTAATTTGTATCCCAGTACCAACTCAAACCCAAACCATGGTGCCTAGAACAAGATGATATTACTTTTAATTTGAAACAGTCTCGAAACTAATTAAAAAGGAATCAATAAAAATGATGTCATTGCCATAGTGAAACGGATCTTCAAGGACACTGGCTCCTAGTCCCAACAATCTACAGACAAACATTTGAATAAACATCATTGACAGGACCTGCAGTGTGGTGCTGTATAGAACAGGAGGAAATAAGCACACACTTTGAAATGGTTGACACTAGAGCTAGAGGCAGAGATAACGGGTGAAGTGCAAGAAGATTTGTTTGAATCTCTGTGTCTCATTAAGAGGAAATTAGCGCCATTTTCCCGAGCAAAGCTGCAGGCTGATCGGGAGGATTCGAAACCATCATTTTTTCGATGACGTTAGCTTGTGGGAACCAGGCAACGAAATCATTTTAAAACAAATTGGGGTTTCCAATTTGCTGAAGTAACAGCTATCCCAGAACTAATAATAGTGGCGTAAGATACGAAAGTGAAATATTCGCTCATTAGTAGTCCTAGCAAGTCGTTAATGTGACATCATTGCCACACCCTCGCATTTCCATAATAATACTAATTTGAATAGTAAAAATGTACCGTAATGACCAGAAGCGTCGGTGGTATTAATTTACCACAAGTTCTTTGTAATCGGTTATTTCCCACATGCTGATGTACTTTTGAGATCCTGGTTATATTAGTCCTATTTCTGTAGGGATTTTATTTCTGTTTTAAAAGAGAACAAACATATTGGTGACCTTGGTCAAGTGTTTATAAGTTATTAACTATCATCTGTGACTTACTTGTTTATTTATGATGGATTTTGTGTGTGTCAGTTATTAGTTTGGGTCTGCCATATTGTTGATAATAAATTGTTATTGCTGAAATGTAGGAATATCTTTTAACTATAGGCTACATAACATGTATATATATAATAATTGCACACTGTCTGATCATTATTACTTGTTGTTTTTTATTGTTTGTAGAACGTATACCATTTAATACCATCCACAAATTAAATAAATGATTTTTTTAAATCTATAAATGAAGAAATAATGAAAATGAAGAAATAATGAAAATGAAAAAAAAAGAATAAACAAGTAAATAAATAATTAAATTTATATCTGCATATATGTATATGTGCACAAGTTGCTCATTGCATTTAATTGTTGACATTCTAAAAATGACTATTATTAATGAATCGATTTGCAGTCATGCTTTTATTAAATTACACATATATACCTACATACATCAATTAAACCGTGTTGCTAGTTTGCTTTGTGCCATATTATAAGGATCCAATTGTATCGGTGAAAATTACAAGTATCTTGGTCTGGGTGTGTTTATTTTGGTATCATTAGAAGCGCCGCGTTTCGTAGAACATCCATTAAAATCAGCTTTCGGTAATATTTATCAGACGTGTTTATATTTGAAGGGAAAATAAACAAAGGTTTATCTTGATGGACTACTTCCAACTGGGTGTTTGCTTAATTAGTTCCGTTATTTGTGGTTGTGTCTGCGACAGGGTGAGGATGACTGCCCATGGAATCAACCTTGATACGACTGGCTGGCTGCCTGGCTACTAACAAAAGAAAATAAATTTTGCCAAGGTACCGTTGATGGACTTTCATACCTGCGACAAAACGAGATACATGTATTGTCAAACGTTTCTTAGTCGAATTCTTCTCTTCTTCTTCTTCTCGTTCGGTCTCATTTGCTCACTAAGCCCCGAGATGTGCTGCATCATTGAACTGGATCGTCAGTTGGAGCTTACCGAGTCTGCCCCAGTTGAATTCAAATCCGTGATAACGCTGTATATATGCATTGAGAAAAACGTAAGTGTTTTATTATAAAAACAAAAATATATATCTTATTAATTTTTTATGCAATGAATTAAGACACAAAACTGGAGCAGGGTGCACTGCCCTTTATATATTGCTAGCTAGAACACTGCATTCATTCAGGGCGGCCTCCTCCCCCCCCCCCATTTTCCATTTTCTGCCGGCCCCCACCCCCACCCCCCTCACGCAAAGGTTACCAATACGATTGATGACCCTCTTATTAATTTAAATTAAAATTAAAATAAATTTATTTTGTGAAGCCCTACCCACAATGTCAGCATTACTTACCCTCCCCTCGAGTCTAGGGGCGATTAACAGTATTTAAATAATAATTAAATACAATTTTCAGATTAGATAGCCCGATCAAATTACGACAAAATTTTAATATATAAAATTAGAGTTTTTGATAAATAAATATATATAAATAATATTTAGGAACGCGCTTAAAAATCTTTTTCTTTATGTAAATTATAACTGGCCCTTTTATTTTTTATTGATTTGGCTTAAATTTCAAAATTGTCCCTAAAGTTTTCTGCCCCAAGTCGGGTCCCTGGCATCCAGAGACGGGACTTGGGATAGACATGCTCGAAACCTTCGTGGTACAGGAGCATGTTAAAAGTTACAAGACAAAACCAGCATTCATTCAAGTGATTTTATAGTAAACGTAAACACGATAGATACCACTATGTGAATATGTGTCCGCATTCCCAGGGTTACATTCATTTGATGATCCAGTCAAGGCAAATGATAGTTCTGCTATGACTGACTTGGGGCCTAATTCACTAAACTCTCGCAACTTTGCGATCTTGCAGTGCAATGCTAAAAGACTTACAAAGAGGATGTTCTGTTGTCTTACAGAGCCTAAGAGATCTTTGTGAATTAGGTCCCAGTACTGCTTCTAACTATAGGCACTGTTACCGGAGTTGTAGCCCAGTGGTACAGCGCTCTCTTGGTCGGTCTGAGATCGATCCCCGTCGGTGGGCCCATTGGTCTATTTCTCGTTTCAGCCAGTGCACCACTCTGTCTGTGGGATGACGCATATAAAAGATCCCTTGCTGCTAATCGGAAATAGTAGCCCATGTAGTGGCGACAGCGGGTTTCCTCTCAAAATCTGTGTGGTCCTTAACCATATGTCTGACGCCATATAACCGTAAATAAAATGTGTTGAGTGCGTCGTGAAATAAAACATGTCCTTCCTTGTTACTGGAACTGATGCTAAACACATCTAAGTTTAGTAAATAATAATGAGTAATCATGAATGTAATCGGTGATTACGATTACATTAGCAATGTAATCGATTACGATTACGATTACATGAAAACATGTAATCGATTACAATCGATTTCGATTACTCATTACGATTACCCCATCTCTGATATATAGATATATAGTTTATTGCATTAAGTATTACAAAACACTTATAGCAAAGTATAAATACATCTCAATAATGAGTTCACTGTGGAATTAAACAACAGCAGCAGCAGCAGCAGATAGGTAAACACACAATTAATCGGCTATGATTTGAGATTAATGACAGGTTGAGAAGAAACAGAAGACAGTGAGAGCAAAGAGATAACGAACGATTACTGTTAAATTCATGAATATAATTTTTCAAGTATTTAAACGCCCATAACAACAACAACACCCAGCAACAACCAAAATTACCATACATTAACCAGTTAATGAAACTAAAGCTCAACATACAACTATATTTGATATATTTTATATCGTATTACATTAATTTATGTCATTGTTATTTTATGAAAATTTAATTTTTATTATTATTATTATTATTTATTTTATTTATATCTATATATTGTAATATCAATAATTATAAAGTACACAGATGTAACTGAAATTTTCTGAATAATTATAGTTTACAATATACCTCTACTCTGTTACATCGCAGAATGCATCTGTATTGTTAATACACATATCTCTATAATGTAACATCATGTATCTATAGTATTAATACACATATCTCTATAATGTAACATCATGTATTTATATTATTAATACACATATCTCTATAATGTAACATCATGTATTTATAGTATTAATACACATATCTCTATAATGTAACATCATGTATTTATAGTATTAATACACATATCTTTATAATGTTATGTTATGTACTGTATTTGTATTTGTATTTGTATTCATATATGTACCAAGCAATGTATTCCTATTATTTATATCCTCTTGTTAACCATCTTGTCAAAATCAGAATATGTATGTTCCTCTTACGCCGTTGGATAACGGCCTGAGTGTAATAAAGTTTTGTTCTGTTCTGTTTAAAATAAATCATAGACTGATTTGAATAAGTCTATATTTCCTGGTTTGTTAATTGCAGATCATAAAATAATAATATAGTATCGTTGAGATGTAAATATTTCTGAAAAACAAATGGGTACAGCTATGTATCTTGAAGAGAGGACAGTAAAGTAGAAAATGTGGTACGTTTTTAAAAGGATCTTGTCCACAAACACATCTTTAATTATATATATCTAAATATAAAAGTGTATAAATATATGGCCATTTAGGTTGCTGTTACCCATTCTCAGTCGACATGGCAGTATCTATTGACTTTGAATACCATAATAGAAATATAGAAGGACAATTTCAGTTTTATTTATTACACGTTTGAGTCTTTTTAATGATACAATATTCCCAATGTAAGACATTGTATTAATAAAGGCAAACACCATAGGAACTCTAGTTGTTGAAATCAAGTCTATAAACTTGATTTATTATTTCCCAATAAAAGTAGCAATCTGGTGTACATTAGTCCCCTACAGTTTTATGGTTATCAGCTCATTTACTTTTATACGGATAACAATGTAGGTATGTGTCATATTATACGTCTTAGACCTAAGCATTTATTGATAAAAAAAAAAAGTCTATGGTTATACCTTTCAATTGGCAGTAACGCGCGTTTTACAAGAAACATGTATGTAGTTCGCCATGGATAATATAGTGTTTATTAATAATAATAATAATAATAGCGTGTGTGTATGTGTGTATGTGTGTGTGTGTGTATGTTAATAGTGTGTATGTGTGTGTGTGTGTGTGTGTGCGTGCGTGTGTGCGTGTTGTGTTTTTCGTTGTCGTTTATTTTGTTTATTTGATTTGTTTTTTTTTAGTTTATTTCAGTTTGGTTGAGAAGTTGGTGTGTGCGTGTTTGTGTGTATGTGTGTGTGTGTGTGTGTCTCTCTCTCTCTCTCTCTCTCTCTCTCTCTCTCTCTCTCTCTCTCTCTCTCTCTCTCTCTCTCTCTCTCTCTCTCTCTCTCTCTGTGTGTGTGTGTGTGTGTGTTGTGTTTACTTTTGTTGTTGTTTTTCATTGGAATGTTTCCTTTTCAGGCGATCTGGCGGAATTGAAGTTCAGTACACTGTAGAGCAACAAAAGTCACTGAACTATCTGCCCGTGATATCAAGTTATTATTATCTACTGAGTCTGAGACGATCGTCCGGCTGAGTTTGTCTCCGACAGATCAGCGCGGAATGAAGATGCGCCCACAGGACGATATGATATATGTGTCTAACCCTCGCGTTCATTGAAAAATCGTTAAATCAAGTCCGAAATTATTGGTAAGGCCTATTTTGACTCCTACATGGGTGGAGAATATGATATACTAGTAGTGCTCCTCACCCATATTTGTTTTAAACGGAGTTCTTTTTTGCTGTTTTTTTTTAACAACACCACTAGAGCACATTGATTTCTTAATCATCGGCTATTGGATGTGAAACATTTGATTGGTAATTTTAGACTTAGAGTGGAAACCCGCTACATTTTTTAAAACCATTGGTAGCAATAGATATTTTACACGTACAGTCCCATAGTCAGGATAACACTTACCACAGCCTTTGATATACTAGTCGTGGTGCACTGGCTGTAACGAGAAATTGCCCGATGGGGAATTAGATATGATACAGTATAGTGCTCCTCACCAATATTTATTTTAAACAGATACTTTATTCCGCATTCGACGAATTTGAAGGAGACATTCGTTAGTAACATGACAGTATTTGGTGATTACCAAATTGAACCGGCCTTGCCGCTTTTTACGACTTTGTAAGTTAACAGCAACAACAACAGTAGCAGCAGCAGATAATTAAACACAAAAGTAATCAGTTATGATTTGAGATCAATTACAGATTGAGAAGAAATAGAAGCCAGTGGCAGAAAAGTAGAGAAAAGAGATAACAAACAGTTAAGTTTACTATTTCTCGTATTAAATAACTAGAAGGGGGCGGGACGTAGCCCCGTGGTAAAGCGCTCGCTCGATGCGCGGTCGGTCTGGGATCGATCCGCGTCGGTGGACACATTGGGCTATTTCTCGTTCCAGCCAGTGCACCACGACTGGTATATCAAAGGCCGTGGTATATACTACCCTTTCTGTGGGATGGTGCATATAAAAGAACCCTTGCTGCTAATCGAAAAGCGTAGCCCATGAAGTGGCGACAGCGGGTTTCCTCTCACAATATCTGTGTGGTCCTTAACCATATGTCTGACTCCATATAACCGTAAATAAAAATGTGTTGAGTGCGTCGCTAAATAAAACATTTCTTTCCTTCTTTAAATAACTAGAAATACGTGAATACTTTCCTAGATTCGTTTGATGTGTAGTGACCTAGCTTACACATTAAGAAAGAAAGTTTTATTTAACTAGGTACTCAACACATTCTAATTACGGCTGTATGGTGTCGAACATATGCCTAAGAAACACAGAGATAACGAGAGAGGAAAACCGCTGCCGCCACTCCATTAACAATAAGGAATCTTTAATATGCACCATGCCACAGATGCATAGAATTTTCAACTCAAAATGGAGATAATTAAAATGTGAATCGGACCCATAGGAATCGGGCTTCGATGGTGCTGAAAATTGTCTTGCATATCATTGCTAATTTGCTCTCTAAATATGTGGGGCCCCGTTCCACGAAGCGATCTTAGCACTAAGATCAACTTAGTGCATAAGGTAGCTATGCATTTAAGGTGATCTTAGGGCTAAGATCGCTTTGTGGAACGTGGCCCAGAACGTTAGAACGCATGGAAGGAAGGAAAGAAATGTTTTATTTAACGATGCACTCAACACATTTTATTTACGTTTATATGGCGTCGGTCATATGTTAAGCACCACACAGATATTCAGAAAGGAAACCCGTTGATATACCAGTCGTGGTGCACTGGCTGAAACGAGAAATAGCCCAATGGGCCCACCGACGGGGATCGATCTCAGATCGACCGCGCATCGAGCAAGCGCTGTACCACTGGGCTACAACTCTGATAACAGTGCCTATAGTTAGAAGCAGTACTGGTGTCTAATTCACAAAGATCTCTTAGGCTCTGTTAGACAACAGAGCATCCACTTTTGAGAGAGGAAACCCGCTGTCGCCACTTCATGGGCTACTCTTTTCGATTAGCAGCAAGGGGTCTTTTATATGCACCATCCCATAGACAGGATAACACATACCACGGCCTTTGATATACGGTCGTGGTGCAGTGGCTGGAACGAGAAATAACCCAATGGACCCACCGACGGGGATCGATCTCAGACCGACCGCACATCGAGCGAGCGCTATACCACTGGGCTACGTCCTGCCCTCAAATGTAGGAGAAATGCAGATAACTACTATTATAGGTCACCAGGTGCTGCTAATCGACGGGAGTCTCCCATGTGGAAGCGGTGGGTTTGTCTCTCGTAGTAATCAGTATTCTTCGTCCTGGACAGATATCTACTATTATAGGGCACCAGGTGCTGCTAATCGACGGGAGTCTCCCATGTGGAGGCGGTGGGTTTGTCTCTCGTAGTAATCAGTATTCTTCGTCCTGGACAGATAACTACTATTATAGGGCACCAGGTGCTGCTAATCGACGGGAGTCTCCCATGTGGAGGCGGTGGGTTTGTCTCTCGTAGTAATCAGTATTCTTCGTCCTGGACAGATAACTACTATTATAGGGCACCAGGTGCTGCTAATCGACGGGAGTCTCCCATGTGGAGGCGGTGGGTTTGTCTCTCGTAGTAATCAGTATTCTTCGTCCTGGACAGATAACTACTATTATAGGGCACCAGGTGCTGCTAATCGACGGGAGTCTCCCATGTGGAGGCGGTGGGTTTGTCTCTCGTAGTAATCAGTATTCTTCGTCCTGGACAGATAACTACTATTATAGGGCACCAGGTGCTGCTAATCGACGGGAGTCTCCCATGTGGAGGCGGTGGGGTTGTCTCTCGTAGTAATCAGTATTCTTCGTCCTGGACAGATAACTACTATTATAGGGCACCAGGTGCTGCTAATCGACAGGAGTCTCCCATGTGGAGGCGGTGGGTTTGTCTCTCGTAGTAATCAGTATTCTTCGTCCTGGACAGATAACTACTATTATAGGGCACCAGGTGCTGCTAATCGACGGGAGTCTCCCATGTGGAGGCGGTGGGTTTGTCTCTCGTAGTAATCAGTATTCTTCGTCCTGGACAGATAACTACTATTATAGGGCACCAGGTGCTGCTAATCAACGGGAGTCTCCCATGTGGAGGCGGTGGGTTTGTCTCTCGTAGTAATCAGTATTCTTCGTCCTGGACAGATATCTACTATTATAGGGCACCAGGTGCTGCTAATCGACGGGAGTCTCCCATGTGGAGGCGGTGGGTTTGTCTCTCGTAGTAATCAGTATTCTTCGTCCTGGACAGATAACTACTATTATAGGGCACCAGGTGCTGCTAATCAACGGGAGTCTCCCATGTGGAGGCGGTGGGTTTGTCTCTCGTAGTAATCAGTATTCTTCGTCCTGGACAGATAGCCCTAGCATTGTAATTACATGTCTATAGGCATCAAAGATAGTTATCATGCAGACGAAGTGGGAATGGGTGCTGCGTTCTGGGCAGTAGAAACCGCTTACAAACGAAGGGCATAAGCTTGACAATGATGTGTGGGAGCTATCTTGACTTTGTCCTGTGTATTGATACGATTTGTTAGTCTGACACCCAATAGCCGATGTATTTTTCGTGCTGGGGTGTCGTTAAACATCTATTCTATTGATACGATTTTGAATATGTTAATGGTTCTGTCATTCAGAAATGACAGAGACCTTGAACCGTAATAGGTATATTTACGAATTAAGTCCATCGGCATCTTAAAAAGACGTGACTACTTATATTAGATAACAGTGGTCTCTCCAGTATTCAGGAAAGGGATGACGGGAATCGGTAGAGCTGGTTCCACTTATAGGAAGGGATGGTACCTAAGTAAAGTAAAGTTTGTTTTATTTAACGACGCCACTAGAGCACATTGATTTTTTTATCTTATCATCGGCTATTGGACGTCAAACATATGGTCATTCTGACACTGTTTTTAGAGGAAACCCGCTGTCGCCACATAGGCTACTCTTTTTACGACAGGCAGCAAGGGATCTTTTATTTGCGCTTCCCACAGGCAGGATAGCACAAACCATGGCCTTTGTTGAACCAGTTATGGATCACTGGTCGGTGCAAGTGGTTTACACCTACCCATTGAGCCTTGCGGAGCACTCACTCAGGGTTTGGAGTCGGTATCTGGATTAAAAATCCCATGCCTCGACTGGGATCCGAACCCAGTACCTACCAGCCTGTAGACCGATGACCTGCCACGACGCCACCGAGGCCGGTCGGATGGTACCTAAGATTTGCAGGGTACAAGTACTTCGAAAATGTCTTGTAAACGACGATGAACCTGATTACTCTGGTAGTTCAAGACAATGGCATGACTTGTGATTTTTGATGGCGGCCTAAATAAACGTATGGCGGATATTACTATTGCTGCCAATGGATGACGGGCGTATTGGAAATAAATCTTAAGAGATGGCGGGCCCGACTGATATTAGGGGCTCAATTTACGAGGTCTGTATTTCTTAAATGTATACAATTTTTTAATTAAACATTGTAGATGTATGTAGCTAAACCTGTGTAAGACTAAGACAGGCTTTATAAATTCGGTCCCTGGCTGTTTATGGTTTTGCAACAGTGTTTTGTTTTCATTTGTCTAGAAAGGTACCAACTTGCACTTCCATTATACGTGATCATGAAATGATATACGACATATCACACCCAAAATACTGGGATCAAAATGAAGACGTCATCGTATTACATATGAAAATAGCCTTGTTTTAACGGAGTTAATTATAGACAAACACGCACACGTGAGCTAAGGTGTGTTTATGAGTAACATTATATTCTTGCGTCGTTTGTCGCGGAAGTTGTTAGAAAGACCATTAGGAATATCCTATAACAGAATGTCAGGCATGGTAATACTAATCTTAATGCAATGGTGTCTTCGTTATACATGCACCAAGTACATGTCAAGTAATGAGTACTGCCATCGTGGGCTATACGAAAACGACTACAATAGTGTCAACTATTTCTGTCCGTCTGTTACTTCACTAACTGGAACTGACTGATCCTGTTACGAGTTCAGTGCTATTCAATGTTTACTTTGTTTTGTTTTGTTTCATTTTGTTTTGTTTTATTTATTTATTTATTTATTTATTTATTTATTTATTTATTTATTTACTAGTATTTGTTTAATTATTATTATTAAACACCACATTCATGACAAAGACATATTTAGGATATCACAAATATATAAATATCTATAGATAATGATAAGAAGAATTCTGAAGAAAAAATATTTCCCATTAAGTATGAAACTACTTGACAGGCCCGTGCTCCTCGCTTGCTGTCAGTTGAGCTATTTCTGTATAACCCGCGGTCAGTTGAGTTATCTCTGTATAACCCGCGGTCAGTTGTGCTATCTCTGTATAACCCGCGGTCAGTTGAGCTATCTCTGTATAACCCGCGGTCAGTTGAGCTATCTCTGTATAACCCGCGGTCAGTTGAGTTATCTCTGTATAACCCGCGGGCAGTTGAGTTATCTCTGTATAACCCGGGGTCAGTTCAGCTATCTCTGTATAACCCGCGGTCAGTTCAGCTATCTCCGTATAACCCGGGGTCAGTTGAGTTATCTCTGTATAACCCGCGGTCAGTTGAGTTATCTCTGTATAACCCGGGGTCAGTTCAGCTATCTCTGTATAACCCGCGGTCAGTTAAGCTATCGCTGTACAACCCGCGGTCAGTTCAGATATCTCTGTACAACCCGCGGTCAGTTAAGCTATCTCTGTATAACCCGCGGTCAGTTGAGCTATCTCTGTATAACCCGCGGTCTGTTGAGCTATCTCTGTATAACCTGCGGTCAGTTAAGCTATCTCTGTATAACCCGCGGTCAGTTCAGCTATTTGTGTACAACCCGCAGTCAGTTCAGCTATCTCTGTACAACCCGCGGTCAGTTGAGCTATATGTGTATAACCCGCGTTCAGTTGAGCTATATGTGTATAACCCGCGGTCAGTTGAGCTATCTCTGTATAACCCGCGGTCAGTTGTGCTATCTCTGTATAACCCGCGGTCAGTTGAGCTATCTGAGTATAACCTGCGGTCAGTTGAGCTATATGTGTATAACCTGCGGTCAATTGGGCTATCTCTGTATAACCCGCGGTCAGTTGAGTTATCTCTGTATAACACACAGTCAGTTGAGCTATCCATGTATAACACACGGTCAGTTGAGCTATCTCTGTATAATTCGGGGTCAGTTGAGCAATCTCTGTATAATTCGGGGTCAGTTGAGCTATCTCTGTATAATTCGGGGTCAATTGAGCTATCTCTGTATAACACACGGTCAGTTGAGCTATATCTGTATAACACACGGTCTCTTGAGCTATCTCTGTATAGCACACGGTCAGTTGAGTTATCTCTGTATAATTCGGGGTCAGTTGAGCTATATCTGTAAATCTTGCGGTCAGTTGAGCTATCTCTGTAAAACCCACACTCAGTTGAGCTATCTCAGTCTAACACACGGTCAGTTGAGCTGTCTCTGTATAACACACGGTCAGTTGAGCTGTCTCTGTATAACACACGGTCAGCTGAGCTATCTCTGTATAACCCGCGGTCAGTTCAGCTATTTGTGTATAACCCGCGGTCAGTTGAGCTATCTCTGTATAACCTACGGTCAGTTGAGCTATCTGTGTATAACCCGCGGTCAGTTGAGCTATCTCTGTAAAACCTGCGGTCAGTTGATCTATCTCTGTATTACCCGCGGTCATTTCAGCTATCTGTATATAATTTGCGGTCAATTGGGCTATCTCTGTATAACCCGCGGTCATTTGAGTTATCTCTGTAAAACACACAGTCAGTTGAGCTATCCCTGTATAACACACGATCAGTTGAGCTATCTCTGTATAATTCGGGGTCAGTTGAGCAATCTCTGTATAACCCATGGTCAGTTGAGCTATCTCTGTATAATTCTGGGTCATTTGAGCTATCTTTGTATAATTCGGGGTCAATTGAGCTATCTCTGTATAACACACGGTCAGTTGAGCTATCTCTGTATAACCCATGGTCAGTTGAGCTATCTCTGTATAATTCGCGGTCAATTGAGCTATCTCTGTATAACACACGGTCAGTTGAGCTATATCTGTATAACACACGGTCAGTTTAGCTATCTCTGTATAATTCGGGGTCAGTTGAGCTATATCTGTAAATCCTGCGGTCAGTTGAGCTATGTCTGTAAAACCCACACTCAGTGGAGCTATCTCAGTATAACACACGGTCAGTTGAGCTGTCTCTGTATAACACACGGTCAGTCGAGCTATCTCTGTATAACCCGCGGTCAGTTCAGCTATTTGTGTATAACCCGCGGTCAGTTGAGCTATGTCTGTATAACCCGCGGTCAGTTGAGCTATCTCTGTAAAACCCGCGGTCAGTTGAGCTATCTCGGTATAATTCGGGGTCAGTTGAGCTATATCTGTAAATCTTGCGGTCAGTTGAGCTATGTCTGTAAAACGCACACTCAGTGGAGCTATCTCAGTATAACACACGGTCAGTTGAGCTGTCTCTGTATAACACACGGTCAGTCGAGCTATCTCTGTATAACCCGCGGTCAGTTCAGCTATTTGTGTATAACCCGCGGTCAGTTGAGCTATCTCTGTATAACCCGCGGTCAGTTGAGCTATCTCTGTAAAACCCGCGGTCAGTTGAGCTATCTCTGTATAATTCGTGGTCAGTTGAGCTATATCTGTAAATCCTGCGGTCAGTTGAGCTATCTCTGTAAAACCCGCGGTCAGTTGAGCTATCTCTGTATAATTCGGGGTCAGTTGAGCTATATCTGTAAATCTTGCGGTCAGTTGAGCTATGTCTGTAAAACGCACACTCAGTGGAGCTATCTCAGTATAACACACGGTCAGTTGAGCTGTCTCTGTATAACACACGGTCAGTCGAGCTATCTCTGTATAACCCGCGGTCAGTTCAGCTATTTGTGTATAACCCGCGGTCAGTTGAGCTATCTCTGTATAACCCGCGGTCAGTTGAGCTATCTCTGTAAAACCCGCGGTCAGTTGAGCTATCTCTGTATAATTCGGGGTCAGTTGAGCTATATCTGTAAATCCTGCGGTCAGTTGAGCTATGTCTGTAAAACCCACACTCAGTGGAGCTATCTCAGTATAACACACGGTCAGTTGAGCTGTCTCTGTATAACACACGGTCAGTCGAGCTATCTCTGTATAACCCGCGGTCAGTTCAGCTATTTGTGTATAACCCGCGGTCAGTTGAGCTATCTCTGTATAACCCGCGGTCAGTTGAGCTATCTCTGTAAAACCCGCGGTCAGTTGAGCTATCTCTGTATAACCCGCGGTCAGTTCAGCTATCTGTGTATAACCTGCGGTCAGTTGAGCTATCTCTGTATAACCCGGGGTCAGTTGAGCTATCTCTGTATAACCTGCGGTCAGTTGATCTATCTGTGTATAACCCGCTGCAGTTGAGCTATATGTGTATAACCTGCGGTCAATTGAGCTATCTTTGTATAACCCGCGGTCAGTTGAGTTATCTCTGTATAACCCGCGGTCAGTTCAGCTATCTCTGTATAACCCAGGGTCAGTTCAGCTATCTCTGTATAACCCGCGGTCAGTTCAGCTATGTCTGTATAACCCGGGGTCAGTTGAGTTATCTCTGTATAACCCGCGGTCAGTTGAGTTATCTCTGTATAACCCGCGGTCAGTTGAGCTATCTCTGTATAACCCGCGGTCAGTTGTGCTATCTCTGTATAACCCGCGGTCAGTTGAGCTATCTGAGTATAACCTGCGGTCAGTTGAGCTATATGTGTATAACCTGCGGTCAATTGGGCTATCTCTGTATAACCCGCGGTCAGTTGAGCTATCTCTGTATAATTCGGGGTCAGTTGAGCAATCTCTGTATAACCCATGGTCAGTTGAGCTATCTCTGTATAATTCGGGGTCAGTTGAGCTATCTCTGTATAATTCGGGGTCAATTGTGCTATCTCTGTATAACACACGGTCAGTTGAGCTATATTTGTATAACACACGGTCAGTTCAGCTATCTCTGTATAATTCGGCGTCAATTGAGCTATATCTGTAAATCTTGCGGTCAGTTGAGCTATCTCTGTAAAACCCACACTCAGTTGAGCTATCTCAGTCTAACACACGGTCAGTTGAGCTGTCTCTGTATAACACACGGTCAGTTGAGCTGTCTCTGTATAACACACGGTCAGTTGAGCTATCTGTGTATAACCCGCGGTCAGTTCAGCTATTTGTGTATAACCCGCGGTCAGTTGAGCTATCTCTGTATAACCTACGGTCAGTTGAGCTATCTGTGTATAACCCGCGGTCAGTTGAGCTATCTCTGTAAAACCTGCGGTCAGTTGATCTATCTCTGTATAACCCGCGGTCAGTTCAGCTATCTGTGTATAACCTGCGGTCAATTGGGCTATCTCTGTATAACCCGGGGTCAGTTGAGCTATCTCTGTATAACCTGCGGTCAGTTGAGCTATATGTGTATAACCCGCGGTCAGTTGAGCTATATGTGTATAACCTGCGGTCAATTGAGCGATCTCTGTATAACACACAGTCAGTTGAGCTATCTCTGTATAACACACGGTCAGTTGAGCTATCTCTGTATAACCCGCGGTCAGTTGAGTTATCTCTGTATAACCCGGGGTCATTTGAGCTATCTGTGTATAACCTGCGGTCATTTTAGCTATCTGTGTAGAACCCGCGGTCAGTTGAGCTATCTCTGTAAAACCTGCGGTCAGTTGATCTATCTCTGTATAACCCGCGGTCAGTTCAGCTATCTGTGTATAACCTGCGGTCAATTGGGCTATCTCTGTATAACCCGGGGTCAGTTGAGCTATATCTGTATAACCTGCGGTCAGTTGAGCTATATGTGTATAACCCGCGGTCAGTTGAGCTATATGTGTATAACCTGCGGTCAATTGAGCGATCTCTGTATAACACACAGTCAGTTGAGCTATCCCTGTATAACACACGGTCAGTTGAGCTATCTCTGAATAACCCGCGGTCAGTTCAGCTATCTCTGTATATCCCGCGGTCAGTTGAGTTATCTCTGTATAACCCGCGGTCAGTTGAGTTATCTCTGTATAACACGGGGTCATTTGAGCTATCTGTGTATAACCTGCGGTCATTTGAGCTATCTGTGTATAACCCGCGGTCAGTTGAGCTATCTGTGTATAACCCGCGGTCAGTTGAGCTATCTCTGTATAACCCGGTGTCAGTTGAGCTATCTCTGTATAACACGGGGTCAGTTGAGCTATCTCTGTATAATTCGGGGTCAGTTGAGCTATCTCTGTATAACACACGGTCAGTTGAGCTATCTCTGTATAACACACGGTCAGTTGAGCTATCTCTGTATAACCCGGGTCAGTTGAGCTATCTCTGTATAATTCGGGGTCAGTTGAGCTATCTCTGTAAAACCCGGTCAGTTGGTCAGTTGAGCTATCTCAGTATAACCCACGGTCAGTTGAGCTGTCTCTGTATAACACACGGAGCTATCTCTGTATAACACGGTCAGTGAGCTATCTCTGTATAACCCGCGGTCAGTTCAGCTATTTGTGTATAACCCGTGTCAGTTGAGCTATCTCTGTATAACCCGCGGTCAGTTGAGCTCAGTTGAGCTATCTCTGTATAACCTGCGGTCAGTTGAGCTATAACACGGTGTCAGTTGAGCTGTATCAACCCGCGGTCAGTTGAGCTATCTCAGTTGAGCTGTATAACCTGCGGTCAGTTGAGCTATCTCTGTATAAGCTATATCTGTATAATTCGGGGTCAGTTGAGCTATCTCTGTATAACCTGCGGTCAGTTGAGCTCTGTGTATAACTCCGCGGTCAGTTGAGCTATCTCTGTATAACACACGGTTAGTTGAACTATCTCTGTATAATTCGGGGTCAGTTGAGCTATATCTGTAAATCCCGCGGTCTATTGAGCTATCTCTGTAAAACCCACACTCAGTTGAGCTATCTCAGTATAACACACGGTCAGTTGAGCTATGTCTGTATAATTCGGGGTCAGTTGAGCTATCTCTGTATAACACACGGTCAGTTGATCTATCTCTGTATAATTCGGGGTCAGTTGAGCAATCTCTGTATAACACGTGGTCAGTTGAGCTATATGTGTATAACCCGCGGTCAGTTGAGCTATATGTGTATAACCTGCGGTCAATTGAGCGATCTCTGTATAACACACAGTCAGTTGAGCTATCCCTGTATAACACACGGTCAGTTGAGCTATCTCTGTATAACCCGCGGTCAGTTCAGCTATCTCTGTATATCCCGCGGTCAGTTGAGTTATCTCTGTATAACCCGCGGTCAGTTGAGTTATCTCTGTATAACCCGGGGTCATTTGAGCTATCTGTGTATAACCTGCGGTCATTTGAGCTATCTGTGTATAACCCGCGGTCAGTTGAGCTATCTGTGTATAACCCGCTGTCAGTTGAGCTATATGTGTATAACCCACGGTCTGTTGAGCTATCTCTGTATAACACATGGTCATTTGAGCTATCTCTGTATAATTCGGGGTCAAATGAGCTATCTCTGTATAACACACGGTCAGTTGAGCTATATCTGTATAACACACGGTCAGTTGAGCTATCTCTATATAATTCGGGGTCAGCTGAGCTATATCTGTAAATCCTGCGGTCAGTTGAGCTATGTCTGTAAAACCCACACTCAGTGGAGCTATCTCAGTATAACACACGGTCAGTTGAGCTGTCTCTGTATAACACACGGTCAGTCGAGCTATCTCTGTATAACCCGCGGTCAGTTCAGCTATTTGTGTATAACCCGCTGTCAGTTGAGCTATCTCTGTATAACCCGCGGTCAGTTGAGCTATCTCTGTATAACCCGCGGTCAGTTGAACTATCTCTGTAAAACATGCGGTCAATTGAGCTATCTCTGTATAACCCGCGGTCAGTTCAGCTATCTGTGTATAACCTGCGGTCAGTTGAGCTATCTCTGTATAACCCGGTGTCAGTTGAGCTATCTCTGTATAACCTGCGGTCAGTTGAGCTATCTGTGTATAACCCGCTGCAGTTGAGCTATATGTGTATAACCTGCGGTCATTTGAGCTATCTCTGTATAACACACGGTCAGTTGAGCTATCCCTGTATAATTCGGGGTCAAATGAGCTATCTCTGTATAACATACGGTCAGTTGAGCTATATCTGTATAACACACGGTCAGTTGAGCTATCTCTATATAATTCGGGGTCAGCTGAGCTATATCTGTAAATCCTGCGGTCAGTTGAGCTATGTCTGTAAAACCCACACTCAGTGGAGCTATCTCAGTATAACACACGGTCAGTTGAGCTGTCTCTGTATAACACACGGTCAGTCGAGCTATCTCTGTATAACCCGCGGTCAGTTCAGCTATTTGTGTATAACCCGCTGTCAGTTGAGCTATCTCTGTATAACCCGCGGTCAGTTGAGCTATCTCTGTATAACCCGCGGTCAGTTGAACTATCTCTGTAAAACATGCGGTCAATTGAGCTATCTCTGTATAACCCGCGGTCAGTTCAGCTGTCTGTGTATAACCTGCGGTCAGTTGAGCTATCTCTGTATAACCCGGTGTCAGTTGAGCTATCTCTGTATAACCTGCGGTCAGTTGAGCTATCTGTGTATAACCCGCTGCAGTTGAGCTATATGTGTATAACCTGCGGTCATTTGAGCTATCTCTGTATAACACACGGTCAGTTGAGCTATCCCTGTATAACACACGGACGGTTGAGCTATCTCTGTATATCCCGTGGTCAGTTGAGCTATTTCTGTATAATTCGGGGTCAGTTGAGCTATATCTGTATAATTCGGGGTCAGTTGAGCAATCTCTGTATAACCCGCGGTCAGTTGAGCTATCCCTGTATAACACACGGTCAGTTGAACTATCTCTGTATAATTCGGGGTCAGTTGAGCTATATCTGTAAAAACCGCGGTCAGTTGAGCTATCTCTGTAAAACCCACACTCAGTTGAGTTATCTCAGTATAATACACGGTCAGTTGAGCTATCTCTGTATAATTCGGGGTCAGTTGAGCTATATCTGTATAATTCGGGGTCAGTTGAGCAATCTCTGTATAATCCGCGGTCAGTTGAGCAATCTCTGTATAACACACGGTCAGTTGAACTATCTCTGTATAATTCGGGGTCAGTTGAGCTATATCTGTAAATCCCGCGGTCAATTGAGCTATCTCTGTAAAACCCACACTCAGTTGAGCTATCTCAGTATAACACACGGTCAGTTGAGCTATGTCTGTATAATTCGGGGTCAGTTGAGCTATCTCTGTATAACACACGGTCAGTTGATCTATCTCTGTATAATTCGGGGTCAGTTGAGCAATCTCTGTATAACACGTGGTCAGTTGAGCTATCTCTGTATAATTCGGGGTCAGTTGAGCTCTCTCAGTATAACACACGGTCAGTTGAGCTATCTCTGTATAACACACGGTCAGTTGAGCTATCTCTGTGTAATTCGGGGTCAGTTGAGCAATCTCTGTATAACCCGTAGTCAGTTGAGCTATCTCTGTATAATTCGGGGTCAGTTGAGCTATCTCTGTATAACACACGGTCAATTGAGCTATTTCTGTATAATTCGGGGTCAGTTGAGCAATCTCTGTATAACCCGTGGTCAGTTGAGCTATCTCTTTATAACACACGGTCAGTTGAGCTATCTCTGTATAATTCGGGGTCAGTTGAGCTATATCTGTAAAACCCAGACTGAGTTGAACTATCTCAGTATAGACAGCTTGGAATGATAATTTAAATTCACATTTGAAATGTTCCATATACAGAATTTTCAAATCGACCTTTTCATGCGAAAATTATTTTCTATATTTACCTGAAAAACTGCGAACAATATATTGCCGATTCAGAACTTATAATCACTATCTACCAATTGAAACATCGATAGATAAGAACGAAAATATCCTCTCTGTAAAACCACTTTAGGTAATGCATATCATTATTTATTTCAATGTACACATTTCGCAAATGAGAGATTCATATATCTAAAAAAAAAAATATTATGACAGACACAATACTTATAAACTTTGTCAATAATTTAATTCGAAAAAGCTATTAACGACAAAGAAATTATGTATGTTCTTAAATGTGATTAACTCTGTTTTTAAAAAATATCTGTACAACATAATTATAGACAGTACGCAATAGTTCACATCTAAAGTATACTGCTGCTTATGAAACTATTATATTATTATACCTATTGTGATACTGCGTGAGAGAGAGAGAGAGAGAGAGAGAGAGAGAGAGAGAGAGAGAGAGAGAGAGAGAGAGAGAGAGAGAGAGAGAGAGAGAGAGAGAGAGAGAGACTCTGAGATGAATTTTCGACTATAAGAAATGCCGCAAAACTGAAAGTGAAAAATGGCTTATTCTCCTCGTTTAAACCGGTATTGCCGGGCAATATGGCCGACACCTAATGCCCACTAATGAATCATGATGTGCGTGGGTGCTTTTGGACATCCCGTTTATCACACTACAGCCACAATTTCACAGTGTTCTCGTCGTCAATTAATATAGTGCCTACACTATCAGGAATCGAATCGGCTCTGGGAATGAGCAAAATAAATACATCATATAGATAAATATGGCGAAGATAACGAAATGACACCCCTGAGATTGACTTTACAATTTATCAGAAGTGCAGAGATCGTAAACACTAATCCATGAGGGTGTCGTCAAGCAATTATTAAGTTCTGACGACATCATCATTGTGTTCAGCTCGCCTGCTGTTTAACCAAGTTCAAGTTCAAGTTCTTTTATTGCTTTAAGTTGTTCAACTTATCAGCATTATAACAATGAACAAACATTAATATATACAATAGTGCGGAACAATGGTGGAGAGTGACTTACATATATACATATATACACACACATACCCACACACACACACACACACGCAGACACAAATACACACCCAAACACACAAACACACATATATAATAGAAAAAACAAAACAGAATAAAGATAAGTTATTTTACAGGTTATCCTCAGCGGCTAGGGTAATGATAAAATGAGAACATATTAGTTTATTTCCCCACCGTGACTGATGACCTTGGTAACAGCAGCCACGGCACCGTCGATAAGAAATTAGCGACGATGTCCCGCGAGATGCAACTATTTCAATGTGGTAACAAAATAAATTATCAAGTGGCATGATGGGAATCTTCTGTGACTGAATATGTGGCAGCGCCAGACGGCATCCAGGTTATCAGATTTTGGCGCCATATATTATTATATAGACTGATATTCTAGTTTCAGTCGCTTCCAGAATTGAAAGAAAAGCAGTCTGTTAAAAATAACAATAAAACCGTTGCCCACACCTCACAAGCCCCCAAAAAACAACAACAAAACAAACAAACAAACAAACAAACAAACAACAAACAACAAAATCAACAATTAACAAACAATCAAAAACAAAAACAACACACACCCACCCTAAAAAAAACCCCAAAACACCCCAAATCCCCCTCCCACAAAAAACCCAACAACAAACAAAACAAACAACCCACACCATAAAAACCCCCAACCAATCCTCCATCTCGTAAACATCCCCCACGAACACAAATGAATTTAATTTAACAGATGAAGCAAACGTTGCAAATATGATATTGTGGTTTATTTTGATAAAATGATCAAATAAAAAAGTCACTTTTTCAGCAATATTTGTTCATTTAAAATAACAGTTTATTTACTGAATGGATGAGAGAAAGGGAGAGAGAGAGAGAGAGAGAGAGAGAGAGAGAGAGAGAGAGAGAGAGAGAGAGAGAGAGAGAGAGAGAGAGAGAGAGAGAGAGAGAGAGAGACGTACAGAGATAGAGACAGAGAAGAGAGACAGACAGAGAGAGACAGAGCCAGACAGAGAGACACACATATTTTCGTCCAATATATCCGTTTTTTTCTATTATTAATATCATATGTTTTTGTTTTTTTCTTGCTTATTTTTTTATCTCTCTATTCGGTGCATTTGTGTATGTTGTATTGTCTGCAGTAGCTTAATATCGATATTTATCTATCACATTTTTGTACGTAACCAGGGCCGTAGCTAGCAGGGGGGCAAGGTGGGGGGCGGGGGGGGGGGGCAGTTGCTCCCTCAGAAAAAAATTCGGAAAACATTATAGAAACTTAAAGAAATTTTCTTCTTAACCGTTTAAGGAGTTTTAGACTATTAAAACAAAAAATCCTAGCTACGGCCCTGGTAACCATTGTCTTTTTTTCTGCAAAGTAATTGAGTTAATGGAATTCCTGAATGTATACATTTTATCGATATAATGCTTTGTATTTCAAACTTTTAACATGTTTTATGAACCATGTAGGTGTGTTACACAGTAATAGTAGATTAATCCACTGTCTATTTTAAAGACTTCAACACGGCATAGTACCTTTAACATCGGTCTTCTAACCGCGTTTCCCCAAAATAGAATGTATTTTAAGAGACGGGGGTAATTATACATATTTTATCATATAGTGTAAATACTTAATAATAATAATGATAATATATACACACACACGCTAAGATCACCTTAATTTCATAACTACTGTATGCACTTAAGATGATCTTAGTGCTAAGATCGCTTTGTGGAACGAGGCGCAGGACAATGGGTTAGTGGTTAGTGAGAAAGAAGTCGATGTAGTTGCCTTACACCTGCCCACTGACTCGTTAA
>NC_054708.1:51290458-51305458 GCF_016097555.1 Gigantopelta aegis | reverse complement strand
GCCACTTCATGGGCTACTCTTTCCGATTAGCAGCAAGGGATCTTTTATTTGCGCTTCCCACAGGCAGGATAGCACAAACCATGGCCTTTGTTGAACCAGTTATGGATCACTGGTCGGTGCAAGTGGTTTACACCTACCCATTGAGCCTTGCGGAGCACTCACTCAGGTTTTGGAGTCCATATCTGCATTAAAAATCCCATGCCTCGACTGGGATCCGAACCCAGTACCTACCAGCCTGTTGACCGATGGCTTAACCACGACGTCACATGGGCCGGTTACTGTGAAAGAACTCTGAGACAAATGTCTGATGACCAATTTAATCTTGAAAACGAGCTGGTTAAAAGTTCTGAATAATGTTGGAAATGTTGACTAAATCTGACAGAGAACAATTCGACAGATAGTATCACCAGTAGCGTAATTATAATATTATTATCACTAAAACCTTTGACATTTAACGTTTGATTCCAGTACCCTGTGACAAACAAGATCTTTCGATATTTTGTTAATTCAGTGAAAGCAGTTATTTAAAACACCCGATTTGGTTAGTAGTAGTAGTTTCTATTTTTTAATTTTTGTGTGTGTTCAGTGATTTCCAGTACCCATATGTATGGTACGTTTTATCTATGATGTATCTCTCTCTCTCTCTCTCTCTCTCTCTCTCTCTCTCTCTCTCTCTCTCTCTCTCTCTCTCTCTCTCTCTCTCTCTCTCTCTCTCTCTCTCTGTCGCTGTGTGCGTGTGTGTCTGTGTGTGTATCACTGTGTGTGTGTGTGTATCTGTGTGTGGTGTGTGTGTGTGTGTTGTGTGTATGTCTGTGTGTGTGTGTGTGTGTTGTGTGTATGTCTCTGTGTGTGTGCTGTGTGTGTGTGTGTGTTGTGTGTATCTCTCTGTGTGTAGGTGTGTGTGTGTGTGTGTTGTGTGTATCTCTGTGTGTGTGTGTGAGTGTGTGTTGTGTGTATGTCTCTGTGTGTGTGCTGTGTGTGTGTGTGTGTATGTGTGTTGTGTGTATCTCTCTGTGTGTAGGTGTGTGTGTGTGTGTGTGTGTGTGTTGTGTGTATCTCTGTGTGTGTGTGTGTGTGTGCTGTGTGTATGTCTCTGTGTGTGTGCTGTGTGTGTGTGTGTATGTATGTGTGTTGTGTGTATCTCTCTCTGTGTGTGTGTGTGTGTGTGTGAGTGTGTGTTGTGTGTATCTCTGTGTGTGTGTATGTGTGTGTATTTCTCTGTGTGTAGGTGTGTGTGTGTGTGTGTGTGTGTGTGTGTGTTGTGTGTATCTCTGTGTGTGTGTATGTGTGTGTATCTGTGTTGCTTGGTGGGTGGATGGGTAGAAGTAAAGAAGGAAGGAAGGATGATGGATGGATGAACGAACCAATAAATAAATCAATAAATGGATGTATGGATTGATGAATCACTGGATGAACAGATGGATGGATGGATGGATCGATGGATGAATTGGTTGGCAGGTAGTTAGGTAAGTAACTGAATTTAATGCACATACATCCATTTTAGGTTCCCGTTGTGGATACAACCTCTGGCACCAAATGGCGAAAACCGTCACCAGGAGTCTACAATTTGAACAGTGGTTATTGCTCTCGACTGTGTAAGGCAACCGACAAGAGTTATAACATAAAGATTGTGTTTTTTTTAGAAACATCATTAGCTAGCAGACATTGATTAAGTAACCATCGGCTACTAGATGTAGTCAGGACACATGATCATCAGAGGAAACCCGCTACATTGTTTCCATTAGCAGCAAGGAATATTATATATACACTTTCGGACAAATAAGACAGCACATACCACGGCCTTTGATATACCAGTCAAGTGGCAACAGTTGGGACGGGAAAAATCAATGAGTCCGCCTACAAGTTTCGATCCTGCGACCTTGGTATTCTAGGCTACCCCGCACGGCGCACGACAATAATACTTACTCCCACGCAAGGTCACGATTAATGAGTATATATTTCTAGAACATCACTACCTACTAGCTTAACAGTTTATAAATAGTTAAGAGCCAATTATCTTGTTAAATTACAGTTTCAGCCGTCTTAATATTAGTCCTTAAGACCCGAATTTGGACGCGAGTGTGGGACAACTGCATTAGATTGAGGATTACAGCACCACCAAAACATCGAGAGATACGTAGGGCTAGAATTAGCGCTGTCTCATTCAACGTAGCTGGTGGCGATGGAAATCAGTTGGACTATGTCATGAATAAAACATAACGCAATGGAATTCAAAGCTCAGACTTTGTTAGCTCTCTGTAATGAAATTACATGCACATACAAAGTATCCACCGCAAAGATACTCTGATTACACAAAAAAGAAAGAAAGACCCAAAAAAAAACCTACCAGCACCTCCACCCACTCCCCACAACCACTCAAAAAAGCAAAACAAAGATAAAAAAAACCCTCACTACCCCCCCCCCCCCCCCCCCCACACACACACCCCAAAGAAACCCTTCCCCAACAATAACAACAACAAAAAACAAAACACCAAAAAAACAAACAACCCCAAAACAAAACAAAAACAAACAAACAAACAATAGCAAAAAACAAACAAACAAAAACAGAAAATCCCATTGGAGCTAAACTTTAAATATAATTATACTGGATTGTTTAATTATGGAATGGAAAGTTCAAACGAATTTTAATTTTCAAACTACTGTACTCAAAACAGGACATAATTACAAAAATAGTCTCTCTCTCTCTCTCTCTCTCTCTCTCTCTCTCTCTCTCTCTCTCTCTCTCTCTCTCTCTCTCTCTCTCTCTCTCTCTCTCCCCTCTGTCTCACCCCCCCCCCCCCCCCCTCTCTCTCTCTCTCTGGTCAGTTCACAAAGGACATTTGTTCACAAAGGACAAAGTACGTTGTTTCGGAAATTAATTACCGTTTCTCACCTTTCTCCGCGCGTTACACACAAGTAACACTTGCTTTCATCCGGTCTGAACAGATGTGCACGATGGTGTTATTCAACTCGACGGCGTAGCTTACCAAGTGAAAATTACTAACAGAAAACAAAACATTGTTACTAGTAGAGGTGATGTGAACGTATAAAGAGAGCGAAACTCATATAATGTTGTTGTTTTTGTTTTTGTTTAAATTAAATACCATAAAATAGCAATCTTATTTTCTACGAAGATATTTGTACCTACTTCATAAATTACTGATCGTAATTTTTATGTTGTTATTTTGTACCAAAATGGAAGTGTTGAACCAGATCAATAATGGTCTACAAAATTACACTCTCAAATCTGGCTCCCACAAAATCTGCAACTAGTCGCAGGTTGTCGAAGATCGCCGCACATCAGTCACACAAATTATGTTCCAATATATTTCCATTGTCCCACCGGAAAAATTAGGTTAGGCGCTTAAGCGTAGGCGGTTTTGGCCGTGGGGAGTGTCAGGGTATGTCCGGAGGGTTGCCCTGTTCCCCTTACCCGCTCCTGGCGGGTCACACCGTGGTTCCCAATAGGCCGTGTGTCCCTCCCTTTCTCCCAACCACTAAATAACTTTCTGTGGCCTTGGCCTAACCTCCTACCTTAACCTCCTTACCTATCCAAGGGCTAAGGTTAAATATAAATTTTATGTTTATTTTCTTTTTGGCTGCCAGCTTTTAAATTAAGCGCCAAAAATGTTATTAATCTATTTTTATTTGGACACTTATAGTATTATTAATTTCGAATTGCGCAAACAAAATACTTAAATTCCCCTATTATATTTTGGTTTAAAACTCAAAATTGTCCCGTAAATTTTCTGTCCCCAGAGACGGGCCCCGGGATAAACATGCTTGAGACCTCTGTGGTATAGGAGCATGTTAAAAGATTAAAGTCAAGTCCATTGTCCCGATCCGTTGCTGAGCGTTTGACTTTTTCATTACAAAAATTGTGACCGATTTCTTTTTTTTTTCTTCTTTTTTTTTGCGGATCTTTGCGACGTGTAACACATTTTATGGAAGCCAGGCTTCATTCTGACGTCAGATCTGGTGAGCAGATTTTAATTTTGTTGCTTGATGGAAGTCTTAGTGCTCTGCATTTGTGAGGACTGAAGCAAAACCTAAATATTTAGAAGAAAGCAATACCGACCTTGGGAACGTGGTCATTAAACCACTGGTCTGAAATCTATTAAGTTTTGGGTATTTATCACAGTATCGACTTTAATGGAGATTGTGCCTGAATCTCTTTTGGATATAGGCACGCTAATAAAGTAAAGTGAAGTAAAGTAATTGAGATTGAGATTTTACGTCTCGTTCCCCTGCGCGTGCTGTAACCTCACCGTGATGCAGGGGTGTAACATTCTCTTTGAGAATGGCCAATACAGCACAAATCCCCTTGTTTTCTTCTTTGAGTAAATTTTTTAAAGTCAGTATCTATCTGTGATATTTGTAATTTTGCACAGTTCTTTACACTGTTTTTATTTAAAACTTGAATTTTTATATTGATGTTGATCATCACTATTTGTGTGCATTACCATAGTTTGACACCCAATAGCCGATGTATTTGTCGTGCTGGGGTGTCGTTAAACATTCATTCATTCATTCATTCATTCATTCACGTCTCGTTGAATAGTTAAAATGCCAGAGGTGTGCGATAAGAACAGTATGATTGAACCATAAGTTGAAATAAACTCAAAACATAAAATGAAAATGACTCTAAAACAACGCATGACATTTTCAAACAAGATGACATCTTTCAAGAGAAACAAACTGAGCACTAACATTACACTTCTTAAAATACGTTTTGTACTTGTAATTGTTATTGTTATTCTGCGTTGAAACCAATTTTGTTATTAAGATAGCAAAAAAAAAGCGTTATCCGAAACTAATGTTTTGTCGCTAAATGCAGTTTTCTCCAGCGGCTATGATGCAAGTTGTTAAAAAAAAAAACCCAGAAGAAGAGATAATTAAACGCAAACACGTATGTGAGTATTTTAGCGCCGCTTTAATGTTTTTCGAGTTATTCCTCCTGGCACTAAATTGATTAAATCTCTTATCAAATCATAAAGAATAACAGCATTATTATTTTATTTTTTAATATTCTAAGACGAAATACTTGTTTTGTCCACTGAATCTGTTAAACGACTGCTGGTCAATACTGAATATAAATGTTACGTGAGAACTCACAGCTGAGCCGAAATAGAAATGACTATCCTAATGCTATCCTTATAAACGTAAACAAAGTTGTTATGAAATAATTAGATTCACGACCAACGGTTCTAATGTTTCAGACCATGCCGTGCGCAAAGATTGTGAACCGGTACCTCGGGCGTTTTCCTTGATCAGATTCCAAATCCTTCTGATGGAATTGGTCACGGTGTTCAACAGAGTTTCGTGTGTGTCTAACATCCAGACGTAGGTTGAAGATGTTGATTTGGTTAATTCATTTATAAGGCTAAGGGATATATATGCGACTTTTAAAACACAGGTTCTCGTTGGCATACAATGTTAATAAACTTCAGTCACGGACAGTATAATGCATAGACGGGTCTCTGTGTGGGAATGCTAACAAATGCTGTAGATCATTGTTGGCTAGCATTTGTAGGCTCAACTGACCCACACCCATCCCCCAACCCCCATCACTACCACCACCGGTGGACAGAAGATGAGCGCTAGCCCCTCCCTCCACACGCACATATACACGCACGCTCGTGCACATATATACGCACGGACACACACACACACACACACACACATGCGCACATATACAAACGCACCTCGAAATTTTCTTTTACTAAACATGAATTAATATTTTTATATATTTAAAGTAACTGTCCTAAAATATGGCAATATAATTTTAATACATTTTAATAAAACACAATCGCAAAAACAAAAAAAGTGTTAGCCTATTTAAATACCAAACATTCCCATAGACCTGAGCGAAATATATAGAATATCAGGTTTTTGATATCTTGGTTATTTGGCGAGGTTTAGATAACGGTGTAAAGGCTCGCTGAAGCTCGCCTGTTACACCGTTATCGAACCGAACCAAATAACAATGATATCAAAACGTAGTAACCTGATATTTTATTTCATTCAACCCCTTTCAAGTTATATTTTTGTAATATGCTTCAGTTAAAAGCCATATAGAAACAATTAGTATAATCGTGTAGAAACCTCTACCGGAAATCGGACAGACAAAGGCAAGTGCCCGAAAGCATCTTGGGAATGGCATAGCCAGCTAAAAAGTTATGTATCCAAATTTTAAATAAAATACTTTGATTATATTTCAATGTGTCACAACATTATAATTTTTATACTTTTTTTGTGAAAATAAACGCAAGTTTATGTTTGACCTCAAGAAGATCTACCTCACCGAATGTTCGATGTAAACATTCTTTGCAGAAAGCTAGTTTGTTTGGGTTTTTGGGGGGTTTTTTTTTTGGGGGGGGGGGGGGTTTTTTTTTTTTTTTTTGTTTTTTTTTGGGGGGAGGGGGTTTTTAATTGTAGGTTTTTAAAAAAATTTAAATTTAAATGCGCTCTGTCACGGATGGTTGACCTAATTATTGACCCAACAAAGCATTATATGACAATATATACATCTGATTTGTACCTAAAAGTACTTTATTGAACCATCTACATAACCACCATATCACGCTTATTATTGATATTTTATAAAAAATAATTGAATTATGGGTACGGTCCATAATTCTGAGAAAACTAACGGCTATTTGGAGAGCAGAGGTCTGACGTATTATTTTGAGTCACGTGACGGGCATTCCCCGAATAACCGCAGTGCCAAAACGATTTACCAAGCTCGTGTAACGAGAACGCTTGACCGTCCTCTGCGACGTAGGATAAATAGAAGAAAAAAAAAAAAACCACAATGAAAATAAGTTATTAAAAATTAATAAAAACGTGTACTGAATGATATTAAGCTTATACATTAATTTATTTTAGTAACAGAAGCATGTTAAACGTCGACAATCCCGACTAGTTAGGCCTTTGCATCTATAGGTAAATTTATCGTTAGTATATATATATATATATATATATATATATATATATATATATATATATGTATAGATGTATAGATGTATATATGTATATATATATATATATATATATATATATATATATATATTCATACATTCATTTTAAATATCAGCAGACTTCATATATTACAGCAGAATTCATATATTACAGGGGGCGGGACGTAGACCAGTGGTAAAGCGTTCGCGTGATACGCGGTCAGTATATGATCGATCCCTGTCGGTGGTCTCATTGGGCTATTTCTCGTTCCTACCAGTGCTCCACAACTGGTGTAACAAAGGCTGTGGTGTGTGCTATCATGTCTATGGGATGGTTTTATGTTAGACGCAGATGTTTTAGCATTGTACATGTATATAGTTACACGTGCGTTTACAAATGAACATGCTTTGTAAATTCGCCTTTACACATTTTGACATTCCTGTAGGTTCTGGACATAATTTTCTTAAATTGCAGTCTCTAGACAATGTTTGCGGTGTCAGTGGATAACCCCTGCATGCGTTCAAGACAAACATTTTCATTGCGAGCACTCATTGATGATATGATTGGTTTCCGCCTTCTCACTTTGATTTGACATTAATAGAAGCGTTTCGTAACCTGCGGACCGCTCAGGTCAATGAATATACATCATAGCACGGAATACTGTCACTATTCCCAGGAAAACCCCCCAACTCTGGACCAACAGTTGTCAAACGAGATTTCGCTATCTTTTGTACTACAAAATAGACTGTTAAAATAATATAAAGATAATTACACTTTCTGACGAGTCTTACCTTTAAAAAAGGATCGAAAGAGGAAGAGAAATGCCATGGGGATGGATTATTAATTTTGGCATTCAAACTCTCAATGGACGGGATGTGGTTCAGTGTTTCAACGAACGCCTGAGGAGCGATGGATATCGATCGTGTTCAATGGACTCGGGATCAGTGGTTTAAAAACATTTACTAGCCACGATTAAAACTTCACTAGCCCTACTTTACTTTAAGTTAATAAAATTTTACTAAATAATAGTAATAATCAGATATGTCACCTATATAGGGCTATGGAGCTTCAAAACACCAACCTTGGGGGGCTTGAGGTAGGGAAAGGATATTCCTATCTACAAAATATACTTAACTGCAGCATTTGACCAAAATAATTCACTAGCCGTCACACATGCCAATAGTAGTTATTTACTAGCGCAACATTGAACATCACTAGCCAATGGAGTGGGGCTACCATAATCTAGAAGCCCTGATCTATCTATCTATGTCTATATCTATCTATCTATCTATCTATCTATATATCTATATATATATATATATATATATATATATATATATATATATATATATATTTGTTGGGGTGGTTTTTTTGCCCGTCCCAGCCAGTATTCCACGAATAAATCCCCGTCCAGCTACCGTTTATCTCTTTGGTATAAATCTCTGCCTAATCCGTACTCTGTCTACTCCGGACTCCGGATCAAAAATCAAGAACGAAAGAACCGTTCATGCATTAATTACCTCTGTCTACACCGGATTGGTATTTGACTGAACGACGGGCTGCTTAATTAGTTGAACAATGACCGTCACTTGCCGAGTAATCAGGACGCCGTCGCAAGATCAAATACAAAATGTAACCGCACTCGTGTGAAGTTTACTCTTATTGCGGTAGGCCGTTAGATCTGGATTTTGTATTCAAATAATTTCGTACGTACGAATAAATAATGTTTTAGAAAATAAAATAAAATTTAACCTACTACAAATATTAGAACGACCAGAAACACGTTTAATATGTAGCCACTAATATTTTATGCAGAAAAATATATTTGATATGTAATTACAATCGTTAAAAAGTCTCTTTTAGTGGATAACATCTTAAAAATTGCAGCAAACTCAGGAATGTCCCTTTAAGTATCTTTTTTATGTCTCTGAAATAATCGACTGCAAGTCTGGCTTGTATGATTATGTTTCCCAACCATCCATGGGTTCAAATGTCATTGTTGATCGCGAGTTGTCGATCATTCAGGAACCATAACTCTGGATGAACTCTGTCTAAACCGGTCCTCTGTGTAAACCGGACTATTTCGACGGTACGAAGTGAGTCCGGTTTAGACAGAGTCCACTGTATATATATCTATCTATCTATCTATCTATCTATCTATCTATCTATCTATATATATATATATATATATATATATATATATTTGTATATATATATTTGTTGGGGTGTTTTTTTTGCCCGTCCCAGCCAGTATTCCACGAATTGTACATCAATAACCATGTTCGTACTGTCCTATCTATGTGCATATAAAAGATACCTCACTGATTTATGAAAAAAATGCCGCTGAAACAACTTTTCTACCGCCCTCGGTGGTGTTGTGGCTAAGCCATCGGACATAAGGCTGGTAGGTACAGGGTTCACAGCCCGGTACCAGCTCCCACCCAGAGCGAGTTTTATCGACTCAGTGGATAGGTGTAAGGCCACTACATCTTCTCTCTCACTAACAACTAACAACTAGCCCACTGTCCTGAACAGACAACGCAGATAGCTGATGTGTGTGCCCAGGACAGCGTGCTTGAACCTTAATTGGATATAATCACGAAAATAAGTTGAAATGAAATGAAATGAACAGGTTTTCTAACTGCGTAAACCCTATGTTGAAAAGTATATTAATGCTATTGAAGAATGGAATGATTCAGTCCTTGGCTTTTGAAAAACTAAGGCGAGTGAAAAATAGCACACCTCAAAACGCTTAGGCGAGTGAAATATCGCACTCATCAAAATGCTAAGGCGAGTGAAAACCAAGCATTATTAATTTATGAAGTAATTGGTACAGGTAAATGCAAAGACATATGTTGCAAAAATGAACCAATAAACCAATGTTTTCTTCTAATTTTATGTTGTTTGGTTCATTAGTGTAGTCCAACTTCTTTTCCCTTTCAGAAATGGAGTTATAATTTATTAAAACGTTTCAGGAGTAGTGCTATAGAAATATAATTATGACATGTATACACTGATGCAGACAATTTGATTTTTTAATTACAATATGGACTATTCAGATAATTTTGATGCACACAATTATATATATACCTTTTCAGTGTTAGATGGCTTGATGAATGTGCAGCTAAACATATATAGGAATCAACTTTTCTTGAATTTCATTATTATGGACAACGAACATGATTAGGATATCGGTAGTTGGGATGGGAAAAACGCACTGATTTTGAGGTGGTGGTTCATGAAGTACGACCCAAGAAACTCAGGTCTGCACTACCGACTCATATTATTAAAACTTTTTTTCTTAAATAACTCGTAAAACGTAGGACCTACAATTACTTCAACTAATAGTGTTGGTTGGGACATTGACATTCACGTGGCATTTTTAATTCAACGATTACGCAACCAATATCCCTCCCTCAACATTTTGTAATACGCCATTTGACCTAGCGCTACAAGTTACTAACAGCTCTAACAGCGTTACGTCATTGATCTAGAACGGCCGAATGTTGTTGATAAAAAAAATACAAACTCTGACAAAATCTGTCATTACAAAGGACATTATTCCAACGCATCAAATCATGTTCCAGTCACATGGTCTGTGAATTTCTAACAAACGAAACAAAAGTTAAATAGTCGGCAATGATCATTGATTACTGTTACTATGGTGTGTACATAATACATACATGTATATAAATAACATATGCACATTCATTAACCTCTGGCTGAAATACAAATATTTAAATGAAGTTTTATTCGATTTTTTTTAAAGATTAAAAAGAAAAATAGCAGACGTAACAAAAGATCTAGGTTTTTTTCTACATACCTATTATCATTTCTTTTCCTTCTCTTTATTATTCCGTCTAAATTTAATTTTTTTTTTTTTTTTTTTTTTTAAAGAAAGTATAAAATTACACGATTGACATTTTCAAGACCTCACGTACGCTTTCATATGTGTAGGCTACAGAAGCCACTATTTAATTGAATCCCTTTTTTTCGTTTTGTCATAACTATTTGAACAGTATAAATGAGTTATCCTTATCAGACGTTGTGATCTATTAACTTACAAAAGTGGACTGTTTCTAATTAATAATAAATTAAATAGGCAAAGAAGTTTTGATCGGATTGGTACGTCTTCGAAGATGTCTATTAAACCTGTGTTTTCCGATTTGTATATCAAAGATAAGTACCAGTCATATATTAACATCTTGCATGGACGCTACCGTTCTCGTAACATTTTGATATTATTAAACGATCTTTCTATCAGCTACATAAGGTAAATAGTGGCAATCAATATACAACATTATTTTACGTGCGCTGTTTATTAAAGGTAACGTGCGTTGATTTTTCACACTCGCCAGATTGAAATTACGTGCGCTGTACGAGCGCGATCGCACCCGCGCACCTTAAAAGGCAAGGTCTGGGAATGGATGAAATGTTCTAAAAGATTAAATAATAACACTATTCTATCCAAAACTGATCTGTTGTTAAACAATTACCCCACTCGTTTCTAAACCCGCAACTATCTCCTCCACTAATGTTTTCTTTTTAATGTTAGAGTTTACGAAACACAATCAATCAACACGGACAATACTGTAATCTTGAATATCCATGTACAACTGATCGGAACCTCTTTTTCTATAATCAAAAATATACCCACAGGCCAACATCTAAGTCCATGACTATTTTTATCTGGTCTGATTCCAATACGGCAATATGCAGTGTACAGACATTCAGTAACGAGAAAACATAAAAATGTCGCCTACTGAGTATTTAAAACTAAAACATTAATTGTGGTTTCAGTCCTATCATTTATTAAGAAGGTCAACGAATGGAAGGAAGGAAGGAAATGTTTTATTTAACGACGCACTCAACACATTTTATTTACGGTTATATGGCGTCGGACATATGGTTAAGGACCACACATATATTGAGAGAGGAAACCCGCTGTCGCCACTTCATGGGCTACTCTTTTCGATTAGCAGCAATGGATCTTTTATATGCACCATCCCACAGACAGGATAACACATACCACGGCCTTTGATATACCAGTCGTGGTGCACTGGCTGGAGCGAGAAATAGCCCAAATGAGCCCACCGACGAGGATCGATCCCAGGCCGACCGCGTATCAAGCGAACGCTTTACCACTGGGCTACGTCCCGCCCCTGTCAACGCGTGGGTGCCCATCATGTCCACGTAGGCCCAAAGAGGTGTGCTCTAAAAACGTTCAGTTCACGAAATCTAGACGTTAAAAAGTAATTTCATTTTAACATAATTTCCATTTCATGTAAGTTGCTGTTGAGAGAGAATTCAGTGTAATGAGCTTCCAATTCCTCGTTTAGCCGCTAAAATTCGCGCCTAAAGTTCTAAAGGCTTAACCACTATCCCGGTGACGGATAAAGAAGACTTCAAGAGTTAATAATGTTATCTCAGATTTGTTAGAATCTGTCCCAGTTTAGCCGAGGTCATCGGCGGCTTTTTGAGGACGGCATAATATAGTGGCCGTTCCATTTAATCTCAGACTTGTCATATTGTCTAACGAGCGGGCGGCACAGGTGGTTAGGAAACCCGCCGGATGTGTTGTTGGGATGCGAAATTGAAGATTTCATGGGCGACATTACAGCTATGTCTTCCTGTTGACGTGGTAACAAAATAGGGCATACAGCTGCTTGTCGTGGTCAAACGCCACGATCGCGGAAACCAGTCTATTCTTGACAGTCCTGCCAGTGATTGGTGATAAACCAAGGACGCTGCAGGCCTTATAGGTTACAGTCTGTAACTGATTCTGGACAACCAAATATGATTACCATTGGCAACGTGACGTCACACACACACATATTCGACTGGAACGTGGTTGGACTTTGGATTTGCCAGTTTGTTGAAAGCATCATCCGAGTTAACGTAGCTCGTAGTTGTGTTATTCAAATCGTGCAGAAACAAAGCTCTTTGTTTAAAGCATGACAAATGAAACGGAAACTTTCGTGTTCAGAAATATGTGGTATCATGATTACATTTTATTGTCAATGAAATAAAGAGTTTCTAACTTGATAAATGTAGAGAAGAGTGTTGTGGTGATTTTTTTTTAATTTTAAGGTTAAATGTTTTGCTTAACGACATCACTAGGTGACATTGATTAATGAATCATCGGCTACTGGATATAAAAATTTTATGCGTAGTTCTGATGCGCAGTCTTCAAAGAAACTCTCTCTATGTTTTTTTTTTTAATTAGTAATATGGGATCTTTTATATACCCGTTGACTCGGACCACCAAATCTTAATTTGTTCATCGTACCAAGGCAGTTTAACGTATACGTTGAACACGAAACACTATAAAGCATGGTCATCACCTTGCATTTGTCAAACGTTTGCTTTGGTTGCGTGGAGGTTTGGGGTTTGGGATCACCAAATAAGTCACAAAGACGACAATAGTTACATATGTGGCCGAAACTGCCACACGTAACATTTATATAAGCACCCTTCACATTTAAAGTAAATAAGAAAAACAAAATGACAGCTAATCTATTCGTTTCAAACATAACGGGTAGCGTCTTTGACTGCCTTAATTCCGCACAAAATTTGCCGTCCCAGTTTAGCTGGACCGTCGGGACCCCGTACATGTTTGAAGCACAATAGTAGCTGCAACACTGACTCTAGTTCAGATTAAATTGCAGGGCTTTACCGGCCAGATGAAACAACAAACCCTGTCACATTTATCACCAATGGCAGAACTGGTAGCATTAACTGTGAGGTGAAAAGTTGGGTGCACTTCTAACTCGGACCCGCTGAGATACAAGTTAGTGTACTGCTACCTCTAAAACGCGGATTGGTATTCGCCCTCTGCTTGTTTGGCTCATTACGCTGATTGGATATTGATCAGACCACTCCTGCCGCCTCCAACCCGACAATTAGTACACACGGACAACTGTCGTGACCTTTGCCGTCTGTAATTACACATATTATTAATTAAAAGAGTGACAAGAATTCTTAATCAAAAGTATTGTAAACAGTGTTGTCAAGTTCAGCACAGCCGTTTATTAATTATTCGATACCTCATCTATAGTCCTTCCCACAGGGAACGCTTTTGTTCATACTATATAGAATCTACTGCAAGTTATTTATTTCTGAGCCGATTGTTTTCTAAATTGAACACACAAATAGTGTGTTGTTGTTGTTGTTTTTGGTTGGGTTTATTTTTTTAATTATTATTATTTTTTTTTATTTTTTTATTTGAAGAGTTCTTTTCCAAAACGCGATAAGCGCCAAATCCAAAAAAAGAAAGAAAAAAAGAAAGAAGAGTTTGCAATGCCAATTCCCTAGATCACTCTGCAACATTCCGTCTTTGTTTTCTTCCAATTCGCGATATATCCCTGTATATAATACAGTACAAAGTACAGTTTTGTTCCTTACCGCGATAATCAGCATGCCCTGTTTATACCTAACCGCGATATCTCCTCTCGACGAACCGGCGCATCGCATTTATCCAAGATGTCGGCGCCCATAGCGTAGGTATAGCATGCACGTTTTCGGCTTTCAAACGTTGATTTCTTGGCCAAAATGACGAGAAGGTGATGTTTTGGCCGGGTGGTAGGAAGCGTAGGTTAAACAAAGATAATCACAAAAGAGAACATAACAAGAGAATTCGGCCATTCTGGCGGCTGACTGGTTCCGGCAGTGGCATGTACACACACTGTTGTACGTATCTCTCAGCGTTGCCATGCAGATACACTGACACCTGACGATCTTGTCATGCTGTCACGGGGAGCCTATAATACCCGTAACTGAATGAAACACGATTATCCAAATATCTCTCCTAACTGTATATCTATTAGATCTCTCTGTAACGGGCAGTTATACTCGCGTGGCTCGTCTAGGTATGATCAGAGATAAGATCTTATATAAAGTATATGTAATATAGCACGTTTAGTTCACTAGAAAACACAACAAAAACACAATACACTTTGGAATCTGTATTAACCTACGCTGACAAATGTACTGCCGCAGTAGTTAATTAACAACAACAATATAATAACAACCCAGACTGAT
>NC_054708.1:51250458-51285458 GCF_016097555.1 Gigantopelta aegis | reverse complement strand
CAAACAAACAAACAAACAAGCAAACAAACAAATAAAAAAACCTCCACTCTATTTGTGTGTTCAATTTAGAAAACAATCGGCTCAGAAATAAATAACTTGCAGTAGAGTCCATATAGTATAAACAAAATATTTTTTAAATAATAATTGATTAGATTAGATTATATATGTTTTAAACGCGCTCACATACCTCTATGGTTTCGAGCACGCCTATCCCCAGTCCGGCCTCCGATATAATCGGTGGTCTGACTCGGGGCAGGAAAAACCTAACAATAATAAAATTTTGAAATTTTAAACTGGAGGTAAAAAAAAGTAAATATATTATGTCGACATTAATAATTTTGAATGCGTTCCCAAAAGAAATATAGAAATCCCTACTCTACACCTATATAATTATTTAAAATTAACGCAAATTTAGATGGGGAAGTCTAAAAATACAAAAATTATAATTTATTTAAAAAAAAAAATTACACAGAAACCTACGGCCAAACCGCCTACGCCCTATGGCCCCCAAAAAACCTAACCACCGACACCACAACCACACCCCCCACCCCACCGTGTCCAACCGCAGCTCGATCCAGTCATGGCAATCATTTGTAGAAGGTCGCTAGTAGAGTGACCTAAAGCTTTAGTAGAAGGTCACTAGGAAAGTGTCCCAACCCAGTTACCTGCCCTGTTAAATTATATAATTGTTTAATTAAAAATTTAAAACATAGTTAAAATAATGATAAAAAATATGAAACAGATTAAATGAGCGAGCATGCCAGTAACCTACATTATATTTTATTTTATTTTATTTTTAAAATAGATATTAAACAAATTAAAAAAGACGAACTATATACATGTATAAGGTGCAGTTTCCGGAACGGGGAGGGGATTACTGCCAGATAAGCCTCCCCCCCCCCCCCCATAATCCGAGCAACAAGCACACATTCAATCATACAACATATATACATTACACAACAAAACGAGACAACAAAAATTAAAAGTAATCGGCTAAAGATAAACAACGCCCCCCCCCCCCCCCCCCCCCCCCAGTCAAAACGGGGGACAAGGCGAAGAAACCCCAACCAATCTAATACATTACACAACAAAACAAAACAAAAATTAAAAATAATTGGCTAAAATAAAACCCCGCCCGGCCCCTCAAATAAAACGGGGGGCAAGGCGGAGAAACCCCAACCAATTTAAATGTAATTTATAAAAAAATAAAAATAAAAAATAAAAATATATATATGTGTGTGTGTGTGGGGGGGGGGGGGGGGGCAACGGGGCATACAAATCAAACAAAGTAATACACAGTTAAAATTTATTATATATTAAAAACTACAATAAACAAGTAGCCAAAAAGATTAGCCTATAGATACCCAGTGTTATCCCAAGTATAACCCTAGAATTGTACAACAAGGTGAGAATTACCCCTAGCTTAATATTATAATGTGAAAATAAGGTTAATTAATAATTTAAAATTTTTTTAAATTAAATAAATTATTAAATTCCGGGGAGAGCGACTGGGGGGTAAGAAAGGAAAAATAAATATTAATTTTAATTTTATTTTAATAGTTTTAATTCATCCAGATACCGGACTAAGCGAGATAGCACTCCCAAAACGCATACCCTAATGTACATTACGTGCATATAATAAGGGGGAGTCCCAGTCGGGGCCGGAGAAGCGACAACCAAGTATTCCCCCCCCCCCCCCCCTGGAACTTTCCAAATGCGATTCCAGGACCGCCGCTCGGTGCTGTTTACCAGCTTATGAGCCCGGCGCCCAGATGTAATTTAATAGAAACAAAACATTAGATAAAATATTACAAATAAATGATACATGGTAAATCAAATATTTAGATATTAACCTTTGTCTCCATCACATAGGCCATTAATAGCCTATCTATAGTTAATTTATACTGTTTATTTGGATTTAATAAAAAATTTGGATTAAAAACAATATTGTTTTTATGAAAAAAGTTTTTAATTTAGTTCTGTTATTTGTATATTTATTGCAGAGGAATCAAAAATGATTTACATCTTCTGCCACATTACAATGGGTGCAATTAGGGCTGCTACTTTTTTTCATTTTATATTTAGTTTGGTTTAAAGCGACAGAAACACCCATACGTAATCTAGTAATTATTTTAGTAGATTTAATATTAAATGATATAGGACCCTGTGAGGAGACAGCAGGTTTAATATTAGCGTGCCATGCTCTCGTCCTATGGTTCCACTCTGTTTGCCATAGACGGTCAACGCATGGCACAATTATTGAATAAATTTCACTATAATTATACTTAATTTTAACCTCAACTTCCTCATCCAAAACGGCTCTTTTAGCACACTGATCAGCCATTTCATTGCCATGGATACCCACATGAGCGGGTACCCACTCAAAGACGACCTCCACCCCTGCCTGAACAATTTTTTTTGTAAAAGCTGATAATATTTTTAACAATTTCGGGCCTGACACTGTGGGAACCATCTATGGCATTAAGGGCACTCAAGCTGTCAGATAATATTATAAATTTATTTTGGTCGTCCAGTTTATTATGGTTATTTAAAATCCACACCAGGGCATATTGTATAGCCAACAGCTCCGTGGTGTAGACCGAAACATTATCAGTCAGTCTGGCTCTATAATAACTATATCCATTTAATTCCTTGACGGCAAAGGCCATACCAGTTCTTCCATTTATGGGGTTCTTGGAGCCGTCTGTATAAATTTGTAAATAATTTTTGTATCTTTCCCCCATAAGAATTCTAAAAAGAGTATTTTTAAACACTGGCAGGTCTATTTGTGCTAATTCATTTTTAATAAAAAGATTTACCTTAGGGGGTATAAGAACCCATGGGGCTTTGAATCTAGCACTACAATCACTTATAGGTAGATTCGCCACCCCAAAATCATTAGCAAAACGTAATAGATAAGAATAAATGGATATATTGGAGTCCCTGACTGACTGAGTATATAGGGAAGTAAGTTTATTTATTGGGTTATCTCTAACCATGTTTTTAGTTTTATATAAATGTTTTAGTCCCTGCTTTATTCTTCTAAGGGTAAGTGGTAGCACTCCAAGTTCAGCTAGGACACTATCATGGGGCGTGCAAACAGAAGCTCTAGTAATAGTACATAGTGCCCTGTTATACACGCTCTCAAGCCTCTTAAGCTGGGTGTCACTGGCACACCCAAAGGCCTGCGCACCATATTGAAGTCTTGAGACTATGAATGCCTCAAAAATCATGAGCAGAGTTTTCCTATCATTGCCCCATGGGACAGCTGATAATACTTTTAATAAATTTATGTAATATTTACAAATGCCAACTACATTGGCTATATGCTCGACAAAAGAGAGACGCTGGTCAAAGGTCACTCCCAAAAAGCGGACCGATTTGACTTGAGTAATTTCTTTATTATCATACATAATAATTGAAAAAGCAAAGTGGACGTAATTACTTCCTTTACAGAGTTATTTCCCCTTCATTTCTGCATAATGTCATAAGCTCGACAGGCGGATCCGCCAGGAGAAATGTATTACACAATAATGGGATTTCCTTCTTACAAAAGAGTGAAGTGAATTGTGAGAAATAAAATCAATATTGCCACACACACACTCCATCACGCCAGTCCATGTTCAAGCCATTGCCCGCATCGTGACATGGACTAATTAAGTTTACCGGCATGTGAAGTTTCCTTTTACAACCGAAATCGGTGAAATAAAGTTGTTTGGGGGGGGGGGGGGGGGGGGGGGGAGATAAAATAATTATCAGAGATTGTTCATCTTCTTCTTTCTCTTTCGTTAAAATAATATAATTATAACCTTTATATGATCGTATCGCTGCAGCTGAAATACAAAATTGCATTACCTATAACAAACCAAACTGCTTTTTATGACATGTAACAACAGTGATTGTTATTACTACATACAGTATAACCGATATGCTTGTTATTACCGCATATAACCAAATACATGTTAATACTGCACATAACCATGGTGCTTGTTATTACTGCATATAATCAAAGTTCTTGTTAGTGCATATAACCAAAGTCTGGGTTCGAATTTCACCTCTTTGCTTGCCGTTATGCCCCTAAAATCTTACGGTGTCGACGGCAAGAAAAATGCCACGCTGCCTTACCTGGTTTGCCACCGTGCCCTTCGGAGGTTTTTTTTTTTTTTTTTTTTAAACCAGTACTTTATTATTTAGAAGTGAAAAAAATGTAACATGAAAAATCATATCTAGCGAAGTCGGACTGCTTGTTGACACACAAAGTGACAGTTCGGTTATACCAGGATCTAAAACAAAACGTACTTAACGACATTTACAAATATATTCTTTGTGACTTGCACATTAGTGAATTTAAATATCATATGAACCAATATATATCTTTTCGACGTGGCAAGATGATTGGGACGTTGCGGTCATGAAAAGCTTCATTCTGTCAAGTCGGTCCAGAGAGTGGCAGTCTTCCTACCTGCGGAAGAAGGAAGGAAATGTTTTATTTAACGACGCACTCAACACATTTTATTTACAGTTATATGGCGTCGGACATATGATTAAGGACCACACATACATTGAGGGTGGAAACCCGCTGTCGCCACTTCATGGGCTACTCTTTTCAAGCTCTTTTCAGGCCAAGGGATCTTTTATATGCACCATCCCATAGACAGGATAGCACCTACCACGGCCTTTGTTACACCAGTCGTGGTGCAGTGGCTGGAGCGAGAAATAGTCCAATGGGCCCACTGACGGGGATCGATCCCAAACCGATCACGCAGCAAGGGAGGGCTTTACCACTGGGTTACGTCGGTGCAGGAAGGATGAAGTAGTCTTGTGCCCGCATATTTAACGCATTCATTTATTTTAACCCTCTTTTTGAATTTTCAACAATTTCTATATACTTATAAGGGCATTTATCCTTGTAAAATACATTATTATTGCATATATCTATATTAAAGAGTCCAATACCATAATGTGAAATAATATTTGTCTCAGAAACATGACAGAAAGTAAGTTGCCTTCATACACCTCTTTTGAAGGAAACGTTTACCTCCCTGCCCCTCCTGCCTCGATGCCCTAATTTTATTGTTAATTGTTATTACTGCACATAACCAAAGTGCTTATTACTACTGCACATAACCAAAGTGCTTGTTACTACTGCACATAACCAAAGTGCTTGTTACTACTGCACATAACCAAAGTGCTTGTTACTACTGCACATAACCAAAGTGCTTGTTACTACTGTACATAACCAAAGTGCTTGTTACTACTGTACATAACCAAAGTGCTTGTTACTACTGCACATAACCAAAGTGCTTGTTACTACTGCACATAACCAAAGTGCTTGTTACTACTGTACATAACCAAAGTGCTTGTTACTACTGTACATAACCAAAGTGCTTGTTACTACTGCACATAACCAAAGTGCTTGTTATTACTGCACATAACCAAAGTGCTTGTTACTACTGTACATAACCAAAGTGCTTGTTACTACTGTACATAACCAAAGTGCTTGTCATAACCGCGTATAACAAAGGTCCTTGTTATTACTGCATATAACCAAAGTGCTTATTACTACTGTACATAACCAAAGTGCTTATTACTACTGTACATAACCAAAGTGCTTGTTACTACTGTACATAGCCAAAGTGCTTGCCATAACCGCGTATAACAAAGGTCCTTGTTATTACTGCATATAACCAAAGTGCTTATTACTACTGTACATAACCTAAGTGCTTATTACGACTGTACATAACCAAAGTGCTTGTCATAACCGCGTATAACAAAGGTCCTTGTTATTACTGCATATAACCAAAGTGCTTATTACGACTGTACATAACCAAAGTGCTTATTACGACTGTACATGACCAAAGTGTTTTTTATGACTGCATAAAACCAAAGTGCTTGTTATTACCTCATATAACCAAAGTGCTTGTTATCACTGCACATAACCAAAGTGATTGTTACAAATACACATAACCAAATTGTTTTTTTATTACACATAACCAAATAGTTTTTTTATTACACATAAACAAAGTGCTTGTTATTGCACATAACCAAAGTGCTTGTTATTGCACATAACCGAAGTGCTTGTTATTGCACATAACCACAGTGCCTGTTATTACACATAACCACAGTGCCTATTATTGCACATAACCACAGTGCTTGATATTACACATAACCACAGCGCCTGTTATTACACATAACCACAGTGCTTGTTATTACACATAACCAACATGTTTGTTATTACATATAACCAAAGTGCTTGCTATTACACATAACCAAAGTACTTGCTACTATTGCACATAACCAAACTGTTTTTTTTACTATTGCACACAACCAAAGTGCTTGTTATTACATATAACCAAAGTACTTGCTACTATTGCACATAATCAAGTACTTGCTACTACTGCACATAATCAAGTACTTGCTACTACTGCACATAATCAAGTACTTGCTACTACTGCACATAATCAAGTACTTGCTACTACTGCACATAATCAAGTACTTGCTACTACTGCACATAACCAAAGTACTTGTTACTACTGCACATAACCAAAGTACTTGCTACTACTGCACATAATCAAGTACTTGCTACTATTGCACATAACCAAAGTACTTGCTACTACTGCACATAACCAAAGTACTTGATACTACTGCACATAACCAAAGTACTTGTTACTACTGCACATAACCAAAGTACTTGCTACTACTGCACATAACCAAAGTACTTGCTACTACTGCACATAACCAAAGTACTTGCTACTATTGCACATAACCAAAGTACTTGCTACTACTGCACATAACCAAAGTACTTGCTACTACTGCACATAACCAAACTACTTGCTACTATATAATATAACCACAACACTTGTTATTACCTACAAGCAAAGTGCTTGTTATTAGTTTATATTACAAATAAACAACTTCTCTTGCTATTACTGGAACCAGCAACCCATTGATTATCCATCAAATGGCTATTATTTATCCAAATATGATACTTATGGCGCATGGTTTAGAGTATGTTACGAGAAGGCTAATCTTTCCTATTAGTTGCAAATGTTTTATACTCGTTTTAGAGATGCGCGGTAGAACTGGAATACCGGTATTCCACAATATAAATTTTGAACAATACGTATCACGATATTTTTCTAGCGTACCGGAATATTGCGCTTATATATTTTGTACGTGTGTTTTGTACGTATTATGTTTTCAAACTAAAACTACCAATTTAAGAAAAGAAACAATAGCTTCACGTGTTCGGAACAAATGACTGGTGTGTATCATTGCAATTAGTTATACAAAAATGTACATGAAATTAGAGCATTTTATAAATTCGAATTCACTGATCATTTTATCAAGGGCAGTACATAATTATAGGATATTAAACGAACTTCCATTTCCTATCATGTTAATGTTCCGAATGAAATAAGTTTCAGTTGTCACAAGCTTTAGCGAGTGTCAATGAAAATTATTTCACGAGAGACATAAACATGATTCGAAATGGTAGCGAGTTTAATGTCCTATTATTACCCATGTCATGTCATGTCATAGGGTGTTACGTGCACATTCAGAACAAGCTGTTGTAGCGCACGCCTGTCGTGGGCACAAGAGCCGGCCTTGGCCGGCTCCTCCATCCATGACAGGAACCATATTACCCATAATCGATCTTAATTTATATCACTCAACTCGTTTGGTTGGCGTTCCTGTAAGGTTGTAGTGCGCCAATCGATGACGTCATCGTGTGACGTCGAATTATTACGTCCCACTTGGCGTTCTAGTGGGACGTATCACTGTGATATGCACCAATATATTTTAACCATATGTTAGTGGGGGTTTTCATATACACACCTTGATCAATATTTATTGGATTCAACAAGTGGTATCGAACCTATGATCTATTGCAACTCAGACGGAGCTTTATTGCTAAATAACACTCGTGTTTTCTATCAGAGATAAGACATACTAAATAGGTTTCGTATAGAGAATGATTTTACACCCCAAAGTAGGTAGGTTTATGACTTACGGATTGAACAAGTTAAAGTTTATTTTATTTAACAACGCCACTAGAGGACAATGATTGGTTAATCATCGGCTATTGGATATCAAACATTTGATCAATTTTGACACATAGTCTTGGAGATAACCCTCTACATTTTACCATTAGCAGCACATTATTTGCACATTACCACAGACAGAACAACATGTAACACGGCCTTTGATATATACCAGTCGTGAGGCACTAGTAGGAACGGGGAAAAACATATCAGAGCTTGCGAATGTGCAGGGGGAGGGTTCGTGAATTGAACCCACCACTGCTTTGCTAAAGCGAATTTGTTTTTATTTTAATGCATTTTCCGTGGCATGTCTCTACATCCCTAGAAACTTCACTTGCAACAGTCTACATAGACGTACGGTCTCCCATTTCTGTAAGGGGGGTGGGGGGTGGGAGGGGGCAGGCTGGCTTTTGCCCGAATTAAACGAAAATGCCCGAATCTGGATAACATTTATTCATATTAGCATTACTACCAAACAGCTATATAGGGCTGCAAACGAATGACTACGCGTTTTAACATGGATTACAACTAATTTTGTGGGTAGAATGTTGAAAATACATGGTAAAAAAAAAAGTCTCAGGTTAGCACATTTTGCAATACATATCTGCATCATTTTTGTCCGAATTTGACGTTTTGCTCCAGGTCTAGGAGGTCAGTTGCCCCCTGCCCCCTGCCCCCTACCCCCTGCCCCCTACCCCCTGTCCCCTGTCTCGTACGCTTCTCACAGTCTAGATCCCAGCTGCATAAATTCCAAGGACTCGCGCTTACAGAGAGTGGTTCCACTGAGATGATTCGATCCAAAGACGCAAGCACCTCACGCGAGCTCTCTACCGGTTGAGCTAGATCCCGCTCCTTGCGGTTAAAACATCATTAAACTGATTACTTAAAGATCCAGCTGTCTATGCTGAAGCAGGCATCTTCATCTATAAGAGGCACATTCCATTCACGATTCCGTGCCCTCAATACCGTGTATACCGAACCGACAGTTCTACAGAATCCGTTTAACTCCGGTAAATGAGAGATCGTTAATACAAAGAGAAGGCTCTCTGCTGCTGAAGAACGTGTTGGATGAAAGGTTTGGCCATTTCGCCACGACGAGGCTCTCTTCAGTAATGTTTGCAGACAAGTCACGATTGAGATGAGGAAGGAAATGAGGATGTAGTTACTTCCCAAGGGCTAGATATGATTGTTCTTTAATCAAATAGAAAGGATATGAATGCCAATCATGTGTTTTTGGTTACGGGTTTTTTGTTTGTTGTTGTTTTTTGTAGTCTATATATTGTAATATAAGATCTTCGCCTTATGAAAGATACTCAAGTGATGGACAGTGTGTTATTTATTTATTTATTTATTTATTCATTCGTTCATTCGTTTATATTTATGTTTTATTTACTTGTTGTTATCAGTTAGTACTACATATAACAAGTAACTTCAAACCAATGTGTTATTGAAATACTACAGAGGTTAACCTACTTGTAATAATCAAAGCAAGATTTCAAAAAGGATATCGCAATTTTGCAGTATTTGTTTATGATGAACTATTTGCAGTATTTGTTTATGAGAAACTATTTCCTAAACAAAGTGTTTTTTTTCCATACTATATTAAACAATAGGGTACTTGCTACTACTGCACACAACCAAAGTACTTGCTACTGCTGACATAATCAAAAGTACTTGTGATGCACATATCAAAGTACTTTACTACTGCACATATACTTGCTTACTCATAACCAAAGTACTTGCAAACAATAGGGTACTTGCTACTACTGCACACAACCAAAGTACTTGCTACTACTGCACATAATCAAAGTACTTGCTACTATTGCACATAATCAAAGTACTTGCTACTACTGCACATAACCAAAGTACTTGCTACTACTGCACATAACCAAAGTACTTGCTACTACTGCACATAACCAAAGTACTTGCTACTACTGCACATAACCAAAGTACTTGCTACTATTGCACATAACCAAAGTACTTGCTACTACTGCACATAACCAAAGTACTTGCTACTACTGCACATAACCAAAGTACTTGCTACTACTGCACATAACCAAAGTACTTGCTACTACTGCACATAACCAAAATACTTGCTACTACTGCACATAGCCAAACTACTTGCTACTATATAATATAGCCACAACACTTGTTATTACCTACAAGCAAAGTGCTTGTTATTAGTTTATATTACAAATAAACAACTTATCTTGCTATTACTAGAACCAGCAACCCATTGATTATCCATCAAATGGCTATTATTTATCCAGATATGATACTTAGTTTAGAGTATGATACGAGGATGCTAATCTTTCCTATTAGTAGCAGATGTTTCATACTCGTTTTATAGATGCGCGGTATAACCGGATACGGGTATACAACAATACATTGTGTTGAGTTAAATACAAAATGTACATGGAATTAGAGCTCTTTATAAATTCTAATTCACTAATCAGTTTGTCCAGGGCAGTATATAATATATCTTAGTTTATATATATATATATATATATATATATATATATATATATATATATATATATATATATATATATATATATATATACACACACACCTTGATAAATATTTATTGGATTCAACAAGTGGTATCGAACCAATGATCTATAGCAACTCAGACGGAGCTTTATTGCTAAATAACACTCGTGTTTTCTATCAGAGATAAGACATACTAAATAGGTTTCGTATAGAGAATGATTTTACACCCACAAGGTAGGTAGGTTTATGACTTACGGATTGAACAAGTTAAAGTTTGTTTTATTTAACAACGCCACTAGAGGACAATGATTGGTTAATCATCAGCTATTGGATATCAAACATTTGATAAATTTTGACACATAGAGATAACCCTATGGAGATAACCCTCTACATTTTACCATTAGCAGCACATTATATGCACATTACCACAGACAGAACAACATGTAACACGGCCTTTGATATATACCAGTCGTGAGGCACTGGTAGGAACGGGGGCAAACATAGCAGAGCTGGCGAATGTGCAGGGGGAGGGTTTCGTGAATCGAACACACCATCCATTTGTTTTTTAATGCATTTACCGGGGCATGTCTAGACACCCCCTAAAAACTCCACTTGAAGCAGTCTACATAGGCGTACGGGCTTCCATTTTTGTAGGGTGGCAGGCTGGTTTTTGCCAGAATTGAAAAAAAAAGCCAGAATCTGGATAACAACATTTATTCACATTAGCATTACTGCCAAACAGCTATATAGGGTTACAAACGAATCACTACGCATTTTTACATGGATTACAACTAATTTTGAGGGTAGAATGATGGAATACATGGTAAAAAGGTATCGGGTTAGCACATTTTGCCCGAATATCTGCATCATTTTTGCCCCCTGCCCCCTGTCCTCTTGTCCCCTGTCTCGTACACTTAGGACAGTTTAGATCCCAGCTACATAAATGCACGGACTTGCGCTTACAGAGAGTGGTTCCACTGAGGTGATTCGATCCAAAGACGCAAGCACCTCACGCGAGCTCTCTACCGGTTGAGCTAGATCCCGCTCCTTGCGGATAAAATATCATTAAAGATTACTTAAAGATCCAGCTGTCTATGCTGAAGCAGGCATCTTCATCTATAAGAGGCACATTCCATTCACGATTCCGTGCCCTCGATACCGTGTATACCGAACCGACTGTTCTATAGAATCCGTTTAACTCCGGTAAATGAGAGATTGTTAATACAAAGAGAAGGCTCTTTGCTGCTGCAGAACGTGTTGGATGAAAGGTTTGGCCATTTCGCCACGACGAGGCACTCTTCAGTAATGTTTGCAGACAAGTCAGTTCTCACGTTTTTATGGGGAAGGAAATGAGGATGTAGTTACTTCCCAAGGGCTAGATATGATTGTCCTTTAATCAAATAGAAAGGATATGAATGCCAATCATGTGTTTTAGTTGGGTTTTTTTGTGTAGTCTATATATTGTAATATAAGATCTTCGCCTTATGAAAGATACACAAGTGATGGACAGTGTGTTATTTATTTATTTATTTATTTTAAATTTATTTATTTATTTATTTATTCATTTATTTGCTTATTTATTTATTTATTTATTTATTTAGTGATGGACAGTGTGTTATTTATTTATTTATTTATTATTATTATTATTATTTTTTTTTTTTTTTTTTTTTTTATTTATTTATTTATTCATTCATTCATTTATATTTATTTTTTTATTTACTTATTTATTTATATATTTATTTTATTTATGTGCGTAAGGAGCATTAGTTTCAGTTAACACTACACTCACGCTACAACTGTTTTAATAACCTCACATCCATTAGAATTAATGAATGTTTAACGACACCCCAGCAATAAAAATACATCTGCTGTTGGGTACACACCCATTAGAGTGCGTTATATATTCGCTGAACGACAAGGTTCCATACCACCATTAATTAGCGCTTTACCACTGAGCTACGCCCCACCCCCTAAAATTCAAATTGGTCATGGTCATGTATTACGATTAGATTGATAGATTTGTAGAGTGCATATTCATTGCCGCTTTCTGAACACTTATATCATATATCAAAGTCATCTATGAACATAATAATGACCTGCTAGGGAAAATCTGGACTGATATTAAAATAATAAATTAGATTAATGAGTTTATTGCCTGTGAACTCTCTTTCTATCTCTGCATTCCTCCGGCTATTTTCCTCTGTGTCTATCTCTAACGCCCCCTCCCTCTCTCTCTCTCTCTCTCTCTCTCTCTCTCTCTCTCTCTCTCTCTCTCTCTCTCTCTCTCTCTCTCTCTCTCTGTTGTGTGTGTGTCTTTCTTTCTGTTACCTTGCCTCTCTGTTTCAGTCTCTGCCTCAATATATGTCTCTCTTTCTTTCTGTCTGTCTGTCTCTCTCTCTCTCTCTCTCTCTCTCTCTCTCTCTCTCTCTCTCTCTCTCTCTCTCTCTCTCTCTCTCTCTCTCTCTCTCTCTCTCTCTCTCTCTCTCTCACTCTCTCTGTGTCTCTCTATCTCTCTAATATAGGTTCTTTCAATTGCTATTAAAATTAATAGGAGAGGAATAACATTTTGCTTTGACTTTGTCTTGTATATTCTTGAATAATTATGTTATTGATCAAGCTATACGACAAACGAGCAATTAATAATTTATACCATGTTTCAGAAATACTTTAACGTGACCTACATCTCGGCTTCATCACAATAATGAAGTGAACGACAAGGATCGTATGTACATTAAAGTATTAATGTCCAGCCGATGAACAAAGACACGGTTGTGGAATTTTTATCTTTCTCAAGATAACATTTCTTTTGAAGATGGCACATCGATTAGGACCATATCCATAATCTAAAAACATTCTGGAAATCTCTAAAACTAAATCCATAATATGATATCAATATGATTATTAATTACGTAGAATGAGATCAATATGTTTTTCTTGCTATCCTTATTTTGTTTAACGACACCACTATAGCACATGGATTAAGTAATCGTCGGCTATTTGATGTGAACCATTGGTCCTTGTGGTACTTAAAGGATACATTTATATTTTTTCAGCAAAGGGTTTTTTACGTGCACTTTCCAACAGACAAGACAACACATACCACGGTCTTAAATATATCATTCGTATAGAACTGGTTGGGATGAAAAATGTATTCACCTGGAGGATTCGATTCTTAGACTCAAGGACATCACGCGAGCGCTCTACAAACTGAGCTAGATCTTGCTCGTTTTAAAAAAAAAATTGTGTTAAAGGTTCATTATCAAACTTGCAAGCGCCCTATTTGGTTATTTTATTAATATATGAAATTATTTGATTGTACCTTTTTGTTCACATGTTGATGAAAGTATTACCTTTATTTAAAAAAAAACAAAAACAACAACGTAGAATACTATGCTCTGCATCATGATGGATGTAGAGGTCGATAACAAGAAATTGAATTAGAAGGTATTAGTGACATGAAAAAACAACCTCCAGGTAAAACACCACCTGCGTCTTCCCATTGTTATATTTAAAGGTAAATGACGTGACCTCTTTATTTGAATCCTGATAATACTTCATAATACCACACAGCAGACAATAATAATAATAATAATAATAATAATAATAATCATACTCATAACCATAATCGTAATACTGATAATGATAATGATAATAGAACATACATAGAAGAACAAAATATATATCTGTCAAACTTGACAAATTATATTGTCGTTATTTTTTATAATTAAATGACACAGATTTTAAATGACTCTTAAACTATATTTGTACAAAGTTATTTATACCTTGCTATAAGGTATTTTTACCTTTGTTTGACATTCAATAGTAGAGGCAAAATAATACAGTTTCGTTAGAAGGTGTTTTGCATATCTTCAAAGCCTTGTGAATAAAAGTAGCAGGGTGGCCCTCTCAAAAGTGTGGGCTAACCCCGCCTGGTGGCGAAATCCAAGATGGTCGCCACAATTATCAACACACTTATTGTTCAGCTTCTGCTTGTCGTATGAAGGTGGTTTTGATGGCCAAATATATGTTTTGGGGCTCAAATTTTTTAATTTTACACACTAGAAAAGTTTGGGATAGTAAACAAAATTATTTCAGATGATAATCCATAATAATTGCCAAAATTCACAATATTTTTATTTTTATATAACTAATCTAAAAAAGGTTGCCAATACAGTTGCTGTGTTATTCGTATTTGCATCCTACCTGATTTGGATACAAGAGAAACGTAATGAAACTTATCCAATAAGGAAGGAAATGTTTTATTTAACGACGCACTCAACACATTTTATTTACGGTTATATGGCGTCGGACATATGGTTAATGACCACACAGATATATAGAGAGGAAACCCGTTGTCGCCACTTCTTGGGCTACTCTTTTCGATTAGCAGCAAGGAATCCTTTATATGCACCATCCTACAGACAGGATAACACATACCACGGCCTTTGATATACCAGTCGTGGTGTACTGGCTGGAGCTAGAAATAGCCCAATAGGCCCACTTACGGGATCGATCCCAAACCGACCGCGCATCAAGCGAACGCTGTATAACTGGGCTACGTCCCACGCATAAATAAAATTCGTCTTATCCAATAAATGCTTAACACATCAATAGTGAAACAGAAATAAGGCTCTGAATCAGTGGGTGAATTAGACTTGCTTTCTTAAAGGTAGTTCTCCTTCAAACCAAAGGTATTTAGAACAAAATAATTTGCATTATAGAGACTGCTGCCATTATAACATATGTTCGACTAACAGAGTATTGTTAACAAATAAAATTCCATTTTAAATATATTATGTTGGTGCTTAAAATGTCAGTGTCTGTATATATACTGATGGAAAGAAATATGGGAACATGTGGTATTGTAGACCAAATGTAATTCACTACTAGCTTAGTAATGTCTGTATAGCAATATAAAGATGTCATATGGGATTGACTGTCTGTAATGTGAATTGAATGTAAGGAACACAGTTATCTTCCTGATACTATGAATGAGGGTTCTGGTTGCTGTCATTGCTTGCTGGTTTTTGTTTTTTTATGTGTTCCCTTATTTCGTTCCATCAATGGGTTTTTTGTTATCCTAATATTTGTAGGTAGCAAAAACTATTTAAAAACAACCCACAAAAAAAACATTGATATTATGAGTGTCATGATTTAATTGAATGCCAAGTGTTGCCTTTCTTCTGTTTTTTTCACTGTTCACTTACCAATCAAGGTTTCAGCTGGGTATTTGTTGACCTTATCACTCTATTTGCTATATACTTGAGTCTGTCATCATTTTAACAGGAACTGTGGTGCCACACCTACACACATATTTAGGTGTCAGTACAGTCTCAAAAACTTTGCATCAGATCCTGTGAATATATGCAGAGGTATACCAATTTGGTAACTGTCCTTAAAATATAAGTTTGTTTTTACCGTTTCCTCTTTATCCCAGGATCATCACTTATATTGTATGCAACATGTGGAAATAACATACGTGTCTATAGCATCAATAATAACAACATCAGTTATACCAGACATTCTATGTTGAGAATAGTAGTATAAAAGTTTATATATTTTCATGCTGACATTGGGATTCAACTAATTTGGTGTTATCTGCATCAAAGGGTTATTTCCAACAGGTATGTATTACTGAATAAGCAAATGATAAGTTTAACAATTCCATATAGCATATCTGTGAACGGTGAAAACAAACAAGCCCAGTGGGTCCTACTTTAAAACAGATTCAGGGATCCGTGTAAAAAAAAAATCAATTACGAATCTATGGCAGAATAACATGGCATATTGTTTGAAATCGGCACATATTGAACATGCACTATTATTCATCACAATAGTTAATACGTAAATACTAAAAGCCGCAACTGAAACATGCTGTTCAACATACATGAACATTGATTAATGAAAACTTGAAATCATCTGTTGTGATATACAGCTTAGTTTGTGGTCTATATATAGATTCAGTTTGAAACTGGCTTGATATCTTCAGTATAGTAGTTAAATGTCTTATCTAATTTTGGTGGGTAAATCAGTGGTATGTAATATTTTATCCTGCTAGCTGTTAGTGAATAATATAAAATCGACATTATAGCAGGTAGTGAAATTAAACAGTTTAGTCAGATTATTGTGTTTTGATTTATTGGACCAGTTAAAACCTAGTTAAAGCAGGGTTTTCTAGGGAGAATGACGAAGAGGAAGTCAACACCAGAAGAGGACTTTCACAACATCAAGTGTACCTACTGCTCAATTATTGCAAACCATTTGTCCCAGGACCACAGTCTTCACTTAATCATGGATGGCACCTGGTGGAAGAAGGACACAAAGCATATGCTCCCCAACACATTAAAGGGACATTCCTGAGTTTGCTGCAATTTTTAAGATGTTATCGATTAACAGAGACTTTATAACGATTGTAATTACATATCAAATATATTTATCTGCATAAAATATTAGTGGCTGTATATTACACGTGTTTCTGTTCGTTTTAATATTTATACTAGGTTAAATTTATTTTATTTCCTAAAATATATATTTATTTTTTGTACGTACGAAATTATTTGAAGACAAAATCCAGTTTTGGCTTCTTATAAATATTAACACGACCAGAAACACGTTGAATATACAGACACTGATATTCTAAACAAGAAAATATATTTAATATGTAAGTGTAATCGTAGAAATATTTTATTAGTCGGAAAATCTTACAACGCAGCAAACTCAGGAATGTCCCTTTAAGTAGTCTCATATCAAAACAAAGTATTAATGGCAACCAAGGCAGAGGATACAGAACATAAAACTTGTCCGACTCAACAACTGTGTAGAACATACCATCCTGGACGTGAATCGTCACTAATAAAAGTTTCTTTTCTGTGCAACCAAATCAGGTTAAAAGCAAATACGAATAATGTAACAAACTGTCTGTGCGACTTTCCTAAATGAGCTATGTGAAAAAGAAAGCAAATGATAAATGTTTTGGATTTTCGTCTGAAATAATTTTATATGTTATTGAACACTGTTCTAGTGTGTAAAATTGAATTATTTGAACTGAACGTCAACGCATATATTTAGACATCAAAATCATCATGGAATTTACTACAAGTTATTTATTTCTAATCCGATTTTTGTTCTAAATTGGACTCATTTAAAAAAAAAAAAAAACACTTATACTTTTTTTTTCTTACGTCAAGAAAAGAGAGCAAAGAAATTATTTACCAAAAAAATATTTTTGTAGTAGGATGAGATAACTCTAGATGTTACTGATCCGGACCATGGGACGTCAATCCTGGTGGGTACTGAGTTCTATCCAGAACACTGAACTGGTCAGTAGTACGGTGTGATGCTACTCACTAACCACTAACCATGTGGGCATTATCAATCAATCAATCAGTCAACTAACCAACCAACCAACCAACCCAACTCATCCAACCAACCAACCAACCCATCCAATTTGAGTTTTTGCTCCAACATTAGGGGGGGGGGGGGGCAGTTGCACACACACACACACACACACACACACACACACACACACACACACACACACACACACACCCTCCGCCCCTGTCTCGTACGCTTATGTTAAAAATGGTGCGCAGGAATTCCATGAGTGAGATTTGGCGCTTATAGACAGCTTACATAGACATGTAGGTAGGTATGGTGTGCCAAGGACAGATAGATAGATAACTACTTTAACGTGCTCATATACCACTAGGGTTTCGAACACGCCCATCCAGAGTCCGACATCCGATAAGATCAGTGGCCTGACTCGGGATGGGGGAGGGGGAGGGTAGAGTTGAAAATGGGCAGAATTTTGGAAATAGCAATTAGTAAAAAAGTTAATAGAATTTTAAAAAAAATTTAAATAAAAAGTTACAAGCCAAAAATAAAAAGAATTGACTGCTCAGCCAAATATTTGTATAATTTGGAGCATTTTAGAAGGACAGTCAAAAAATAAATAAGAGAAAGAAGAGAGGATCGGACTATTTAATAATATTTAAAAAGAAAGTAATTTCGACATAAAATTTTGAACGAAGGTCTAAAAGTTTAAAGTCCTATCTATATGTCCATGTGAGTGGCCTCGTTAAGGCCGTTTGTGTGCACAGCTTAAAGGGACGAGATGGGTTGCATCCCGTCAAGAAAACCCTAGATTAGCAGTCATTAGATGCTGAAAGTGAAGTGCTGTGCTAAAATACAGATCTTGAGAAGCCGGATCCGTCTGAACTAGAGAGAGTATCAGACTAGGGTATAGTCCAGTCGTCATGGGATGGTATAGTGGTGCGGACGGGCCCGACTCCGGAGAATACGAGATGGTATCACTATAAAGCAAAGTAAAGTCTAGAAAAAAGTAGTAGGGGCCGATCCCGCGTCCTATTTCTTCTTAGAGTGGGGCGGTCAATCTTCCATTGCTGTTAGGACAGGCTCGGACATGTAGAGACTAAACGCGAATAACCGTGGCGTTCTGTAGAATGGCCGTCATACGAGTCACGAAAAAACAAGTCGACATAATCAGCCGGAGGAATGACGTGGAGGCAAGGAATCTCGCTAAAAAAAATCCAACCTGGTGGTGCAGGATGTCGAAACGAGAAGCGTTCCTGCGTTCAATCAGTTCCAATGGCAGCATACATCCCAGTAGAAAACTTCATTTCGCTGACAAAAACAACGAAATGAAGGATCCCCAAGGACCAAGGACAACGTACTTGAACCTCAATTGGATATAAGATCGAAAATCTTATTAAAATACTAACATATGTTCGGTGTGTTTTTCTTTTTAATATATTTGTTATCATTTTCAATGCTTTTTTATAAATGCATATAAATCACTAGTGTATACGGGCCTTTATTGAAATTTGTAATTCTATCTTTATTGAAATTTGTAATTCTATCTTGCTTTCAACTTGTCATCAGATATCTACAGAGATCTTTTTTGTAACGTATTTCTTGTAAAAACAAAAGTCTTAATCAAATATCACCATTTTTTTTTTTACGTGACTGACTGACTTTTTTTCGTTTAATAAAATTACAAGTGGGAAAAGAGATAAAAAAAAAAAAGAGAGAAATTAACCCTTGACATTTATGTCTAAAAGTACATATATAACACAGATATATTGCTCAACATTTGAACTAATTAGGTCAAGGATTATATTTCTCCTGAGTCCGTGTACTTTCCGAGATAAAAGAGTAATGACGGCCTCCATTAACGCTTCCCTGTCATGGACAAAACTCTCTAGCTAAGTCAGAGTTTGTGTTCACGACAGGCGTGTTTGAAAAGTTCTCTGATGGAAGCATGCCAAAAATTACCTACACCCACACATCCATTAACGCTATATTTATGATAACCCCTCGGCTAGTGTGTCCATGAGTACTCGGGCACGGGCCGAGTTTAGCCAGGAAGGGCACTCTTAATTAATTATATTTTGGCATCCATGTTCAGCGCTGGAATTAAGATGCACAATGCTATTTTACTTATTCCTTTGTCTCGTTATCATCTAGCGTAGGTATCGGGTACTCGGGTCCGAGTCGAGTTTGACCCTCGAGTTCTCGAATCCAGTATTTTAGACTCATGGAGGCCTTATCCTCGACACACCCTGTGCATGGTAAATATCTATAAGAGCCCACGACCTATATTTTCGAGGCTATCTCAGCGCTACGAAATCGTAAAGCCATCATCTATGGTATCACTATGGCGTGTATTATAGTGACGTCAAAGCTTACGGTGGTTTTATGATTTTATAACTCAAAGATTGTTTCGAAAATCCCATCTAGCTACAGATTTTCGAAGCCATCTTAGTGTTATGCTATCGTAAAAGCGTCGTAGGCTACGACATTCGCTAAACCCTGCGACGATTTTTCGATATCGTCGCATTAAGATAGCTAAAAAATATGGGCCCTAGCGACATAATACCATCGTAGGCTATGACGCCAAGTGTCGTTGTTTCATCACCTCCCCAAAATTCTCGGCTCCGCACCTAGTCGTGTATTCAATTGTTTGAAATAAATATGACGTTTATCGTGTAACAAGTACGATCGATAGTTATGACGCCAGTTTATTAATTTTACAATTCACGGTATCCTTCTGGGTACTGATAGTTAAATTTGCGAAGGATATAAATATCCTCTTGGGTCCTATAAACATCCAATAAATCGACTATCAATTTATTGAAGCTCCCATTCGTCTTGGGAAACCTATCAAGTCTGAGATATAAAATTCTGTTGAATATTTAAATCTCCTGATAACTTTATTACATATGGCCGCGTTACTTTCACATTTGATGGAAAATGTCAGCGGTTGTTTTCCGCTGTATTTGAAAGATTCGATGGCGGGACGTAACCCACTGGTAAAGTGTTTACATGATGCGCAGTCGGTCTAGGATCGATGCCCGTCGGCAGGCCCATTTGACTATTTCTCGTTCCAGCCAGTATAACACGACTAGTATATCAAAGGCCATGGTATGTGCTATCCTCTCTGTGGGATGGTACCTGCTACTAATGGCGTTTTCCCTCTAAGATAATGTGTCAAAATTACCACATGTTTGACATCCAATAGCCGATGATTAATAAATCAATGTGTCCTAGTAGAGGTGTCGTTAAACCGAAACACTGTAACTTGAAAGATTTGCGGGTTCTCTCGCGTTTCTTTAGATGAAATCAATCATAACCATCGTCTATGACATACACTAATTGAATGTGGTGTGTGTGTGTGTGTGTGTGTGTGTGTGTGTGTGTGTGTGTGTGTGTGTGTGTGTGTGTGTGTGTGTGATACGGATTGTGATAGGTCACCACTTCGAACTTAGTTGGTGACGTCACAGCGATCTATTTCCCGCTCTTTATGATTTAAAAGTCTGCTACACGCAATACATTTAATGGCTAACACATAATTTTAAAACATAATAATAAATAACACTTCTGAAAATGCCGTTATCTTTAAGCCACTAACCGTATCCGATCTGCCAATATAGCTAGAGAATTAGTACTGTTACCGAATCATATGACTGAAGATACAAAGCCAGTTTTACTTAAACGCCGGTGTTTAAGCCTTTTCTTACACACCCGTTGGTGAGAACATCATACGTTATTTTTTATAACACATGAGTTTAAACACGTGTGTTAACAATTTCAAGACATACGACTGACTGCTCTTAGGTGATGACCAGGTCACAAGTGCCATGCATCCAATGAAAAACAAGACGGCGGAAATAGATGACACCGTGACGTATAGTACCCCGACAATCATGTGCCTGTGATGCGTAAGTTAGCTACAAGTGCAACGGCTGTAAATAGCTTTTAGTGAAAAAAGATATTAAAATTTGCTTAAAAGCTAGTTTTTGAGAATATGTAAGAAATAGAATAATACATTTGTGTCCGATAGATACTATTTATCTTGCAACTCGTTTAAAAACATATCAAACTAGCTTTCGCTCGTTAGATACATTTGAAAACAACTCTTTGTGAGATGAATGGTATCTAACGGCCACTCATGTATTATTTTCTATGTAAATGTATGTAGTTACACGCGTGTAAGACATAAACAGGCTTTGTCAATTTGGCCCAACATAATTAGTTATCGTTAGAGTGCAACTCTAATGTTTAAATCGTGCAAAGCCAAATATCATCAACAACAAAATTACAGAAAAAAGTACATTGTTTTTAACATTATATGTTTTCCAATTCCATTACCGAGTATAATTAAGATCTCCAAATGGTTTCACAGATGTTATGTTTCGTACACGCCCATCTCAAACTCTATATAGCAAACATATAACGTGTTTTGTACTGCACCATAAGCTATATTTATATACTATTGATGTAATGTCATATTTACTCATTTTCGCAATTGTATTATATCTGTATTACTGCCAATATTATAATTATACAATTTTTACTCCTGTAAACCATGTCCTACCATTGAACACATGTCCTCATATGCTGTAGAATACGGCCTGAGTGTATTAACTTCTTGTCTTGTCTTGTCTTGTCGTGTCTTGTCTTGTTATCAGTAACAGTGATGGTATGGTTGATAAACTTCTCTATTAAAGGCGACATCACCTTTATAAAGAAGATCGAAATTCAGACTGGATTTTAACTTTGATAAATAATACAGATATATATATATATATATATATATATATATATATATATATATATATATATATATATGAAGTCAGTCGAGATGGCCAGCTGGGAGCCTGCGTGATGGCCATATAGCAAACTGATTATCTCGTTTGAGATTTTCTTAATTATCTTTCTTTGAGCTCTAAAGGTTTACAAGAGATGAATACCCCCAGACAGCTTCCTGTCGCGTAGAGTGTGTATAGCATAACACCGGAGAAGAGTATTCTCGTGTGTACAGCTGCCAAGGATAACAAATTATGGCCCCTACTTCAACGTTATCCGGTGTCACGGTCACGTAGCTTTGTAAAATGTGATGATGATGATGATAACTAGTTTAACGTGCCCATATACCACTAGGGTATCCAACACGCCCATCCCGAGTCCGACCTCCGATAAGATCGGTGGCCTGACTCGGGATGGAGGGGGGGGGGGGGGGGGGTGAAAATGGGCAGAATTTTAAAAATAGCAATTAGTAAAAAAGTTAATAAATTAAAGAAAAAAAAGAAAAAGGTTACAAGCCAAAAATAAAAAAGAATTGACTGCTCGGCCGAATATTTATATAATTTGGAGCATTTTAGAAGGACAGTCCAAAATTAAATAAGAGAAAGAAGAGAGGATCGGACTATTTAATAATATTACAAAAAAGAAGTAATTTCGACATAAAATTTTGAACGCAGATCTAAACGTTTAAAGTCCGATCGTTATGTCCACGCGAGTGGCCTCGTTAAGGCCGTTTGGGTGCACAGCTTAAAGGGACGAGATGGGTTGCATCCCGTCAAGAAAACCCCTAGATTGACAGTCGATAGACGTTGAAGGTGTAGTGCTGTGCTGAAGGTAGTACTATACCAAATAACTTCCGGCTGGGTCAAAGTTGGAGGTGCACCGAACTTTTGATAGAGAAGTGAACACCACAAGTCCTGTGATTGGTTATAAATGTGAGTGTGTTGGTTGTAAAAAATAATAGTTTCATCTGGGTAAAATAAATGTGCAATTTTATTTCATCTAGTACCAATGTGTCAAGTAGCCTTGTGCTTGAAACATGTATGGGGTACCTGTAAAAAAAAGTACTCAAATTTTGTGCGAAACTAGGGTAGTCATAGACGCTACCCGTTATCTCAGAAACGAGCAGCTTGACCCCCATTTTTTTCTGATTCACTTTAAGTGTAAGGGGTGGTAGTATTTATATCCGTGGCGTTTATGTCGGTTGATACGTTGCAGGTAGGAGTTTTAGCAGCATATGTTACTATTGTCGTCTATGGGATTTGATTTCGTAGTATACACCCTATAGCACATATTCAGTGCATAATAAAAAATATTATGATTTTGTCATTTTATTTAATTAAACTATACTGGTTGATTAATTAGCCATCACTCGTTCATGCAAGTTCACAATGACCTTGACCTTGACAATAATCTCTGTACATGGCTCTGAATGGAGTTTGAATCAAAGTTAGCACTGAAGAAAAGTTGGTTTTGGCCTATAATTCATACTGTAAAGATTTCAATAATTTCTTTTTACATGGTATTTGACTTGCCATATACAACTGCTCTTAAATATGGTATTATATATAGGAAACCTGAACTAAGATTTTAATAGCAATTTATTTTTATATTAAAAGTAGCATGTGCCAATAGTGGGTTAATGTCTTTAGTTTCCATTAACATTGTTAATTTTTTATGTATGAAATTCTGAAAACTCAAATTTGTAAAGAAGTTGATTTTTATTGTCATTTTGACATATTTATAGGGTGCTAAGTTATATTTTAGACAAATTTGTAGTTTTATGCAAAATTTTAAGTAAATTTGAAGAAAAACTTTACCAAAAACATAATTAAATTTGTTGTCACTATTGTGCCTTCTGTTCTTATTTGTACATAACAATAAGGTTGTTAAACATATACTTAGATCTCCAGATAATTTTTGTTTCTTAATAATCACTTAGTTAGCTCTCATGAAAAGCATTTTGAGTTTATACTAGATTCAGAACCAATTTTTTCAGATTTGATTATCTGCCTTGGATTAAGTTGATAATTTATTTTATTGTTAAAGCTGTATTACCTAATGTTACTAGCTAAATAAAATGCTGGATTACAGATTGTAGGAATACATCTAATGTACATATTGTATTCATCCGGATTAGAAAATAATGCAAGAAAATAGATGTTCAGGTAATTTTGTCATTTAAAAATAGTTTTTTTTCAGTAATTAATCAAAAATAAATGTGTTAAAGCTGCATGATTATTCCAGATATCACAACTATTAAAACCTCCAACTACAGTAGGCTATAAATAAAATATAGTCAGGAATATTGGTGGCTGCCAATGGTTTTGATGGTTCATTATGAAAATCAGCATGGCCGATGGATTTGATATTCCCACACCTGGTAACTTGAAGACACCCACACCCAGCATACAGGATTTCCTCCCAACACTAATGTTCAGGACATTAAGTCATTACTTCATACAGGTACAGTCATGTTTGTGTTTCCTTCCTCAGACAGTGTATTTTTTTAATACTGATATTTCTTTGATGTGCCTGTCAAGGTCTTCATAATCTAGGGGTCAATCAAGTGCATGTGTTTTAATGGCATTCTTTAAAGGGGTAGAGGTACTCTGACTATCTTTGTTGTCTCTACATATATACCTGAGTACACACACCCAACTGAAAGTAAATATCTTCAGGAGTTTTTTTTAAAAACATTTTGTTGTTTAATATGACATATTGCATTTGTACAAAACTATATGCAATATATATGGTTTTTGAGGTGTACATTATATTAGGTTGCACTGTAGAAACAAAACTTTCAGTGAGGTTGTCAGTTTATGTCAGAATACACCAGATCCTGGTTGTCATAAAGACACATAGCTGGACACTTTTTGAAAAATGTATGTTATCAGTATAGGTAGTACTATACCAAATAACTTCCGGCTGGGTCAAAGTTGGAGGTGCACCGAACTTTTGATAGAGAAGTGAACACCACAAGTCCTGTGATTGGTTATAAATGTGAGTGTGTTGGTTGTAAAAAATAATAGTTTCATCTGGGTAAAATAAATGTGCAATTTTATTTCATCTAGTACCAATGTGTCAAGTAGCCTTGTGCTTGAAACATGTATGGGATACCTGTAAAAAAAAGTACTCAAATTTTGTGCGAAACTAGGGTAGTCATAGACGCTACCCGTTATCTCAGAAACGAGCAGCTTGACCCCCATTTTTTTCTGATTCACTTTAAGTGTAAGGGGTGGTAGTATTTATATCCGTGGCGTTTATGTCGGTTGATACGTTGCAGGTAGGAGTTTTAGCCGCATATGTTACTATTGTCGTCTATGGGATTTGATTTGGTAGTATACACCCTATGAAATACAGATCTTGAGAAGCCGGATCCGTCTGAACGAGTAGAGTATCAGACTAGGGTATAGTCCAGTCGTCATGGGTTGGTATAGTGGTGCGGACGGGCCCGACTCCGGAGGATACGAGATGGTATCACTATAAAACAATGTAAAGTCTAGAAAAAGAGTAGTAGGGGCCGACCCCGCTTCCTATTTCTTCTTAGAGTGGGGCGGTCAATCTTCCAGTGCTGCTAGGACAGGCTCGGACATGTAGAGATTAAACGCGAACAACCGTGGCGTTCTGCGGAATGGCCGTCATACGAGTCACGAAAAAACAAGTCAACATAGTCAGACGGAGAAAAACGTGGAGGCGAGGAATCTCGCTGAAAAAGAATCCAACCTGGTGGTGCAGACTGTCGAAACGAGAAGCGTTCCAGCGTTCAATCAGTTCCAATGGCCGCATACATCCCAGTAGAAAACTTCATTTCGCTGACAAAAACAACGAAATGAAGGACCCCCAAGTCGAGCACACGAAAGCACGTGCAGTGTGCACAAGCGAAACAAACACGTCTTACCGCGTGGAGCTCCAGACTGGGAATCGTAAAATGTGAGGTCACCTGTTTCTAACTGTATTATCTATGTCTAATTAGTGGCTAATACTTGGACGTTCTCCGATCCGTAGAGCGGTCAGGTGGCCGGTCATCTGTTTGTCAGTCTGTCCAGTCGTCAGTTGGAGGATGTCACACAGAGAAATGACAACCAGGAACAGTAGTCCTGCAGAAGAGGCTGAAAAAGAGCCTTATGGCTTGCTTTTTTTTGAGTAACCGGGGCCGGAAGTATAGCATTTGTCACTATGGCTGAAATGAATCTCTAGGGTGTGGAGTTTATGAAAATATAAGATGACATTTTCTGAAGTCGTTGCGAACTGTATATCTTCAGAACTACAGTACCTAGAAACGTGGTCTTTGTGTTAAAACTGATGTTTTGGGGCTGAATGAATTCATTAAAACTGAGGGGCGGGACGTAGCCCAGTGGTACAGCGTTCGCTCGATGCGCGGTCGGTGTGGGATCGATCCCCGTCTGTGGGCAGATTGGGCTATTTCTCGTTCCAGCCAGTGCACCACGACTGGTATATCAAAGGCCGTGGTATGTACTACCCTGTATGTGGGATGGTGCATATAAAAGATCCCTTGCTGCTAATCAGAAAGAGTAGCCCATAAAGTGCCGACAGCGGGTTTCCTCTCTCAATATCTGTGTGGTCCTTAACCATATGTCTGACGCCATATAACCGTAAATAAAATGTGAAGAGGGTGTCGTTAAATAAAACATGTCGTTCATTATAACTATTTCTAATAGTGTCAGATATTGTGTTGACTAATGGTTCACTAAAAGGACGGTGATTATGGTATGAAAATCTAAAAATATTTGTAACACGATTCAGAAAAATCTAATTTTATGTCAAATGTTAGTTTTAGATTGTTAATAAGTAGTTGGCATGTTTTAAAAATTATTAAAATAAAATATAACTGCAAATTGTAAATAATTGTATAAAATGATAAATCAAGATACCGACATATGTCATACTATTGATCAATGGTTCCCCAGTAAAAAAAAAGTTGCAATTCTACACCCATCAGCATCCACAAACACCTAACCACTAAATCCTGAAAAACATAAACAAATGGATGAATTAGGGAGTAAGAGAGTGTATGTTGGAATGAATGAATGAATAAACGAGAGAGAGAGAGAGAGAGAGAGAGAGAGAGAGAGAGAGAGAGAGAGAGAGAGAGAGAGAGAGAGAGAGAGAGAGAGAGAGAGAATTGTTTTTACGTGTTCATATACCACGAAGTTTCGAACACGTCTGTGTCGGACTTAACCTCCGACTTCGCCAGTGACTAAGTCCAGGCCAGGAGGGTTGGGGGAGGTAAGCCTGAGGTGGGCGGAATTTTGAATAAAAATTTAGAAGTTAGGTCAGAGACCTAGGACCAAAAGCAGCTGATTCACTCATTCTTCTCATGTCTGGAAAAAATTAAAGTTCAAACATAAAATGTAAAAAAAATAATCCGCCTAAAAAGATTTTAAGGTGATTTGAGCAATTTAGACGGGATGCCAGACTGTTGAGCGGAGTCACGGCAAATCGGGGGATATAGCGCTTCCATTTCTGGCCCCGTGCTTATAAACCTTAAAGTCTAGACTTTAATAAAGTTCAGACTTTAACGTCATGGCAACGCCATTCAAATAGCATTACGTTAAAGTCTGGACATTATTAAAGTCTAGACTTTAAGTTTTATAAGCACGGGCCCTGGTCTTGAAGAAAGGTTATGACGCTTCCGTAGTCGCTGCCAAAGAGAACCTTGACGATCCGATGAATGGTCTGGCTATCCTCTGGCTGATCAGGATCGCTTGTCGGTGGACATCTCTTCGGCGTTGGCTTAGGACTAGTCCCAACTTGCCGGTTGGTGACTTGATGGTATAAAGCTAGAAGGCACTTCCATCAGGGAGGGGTCTAAATTCCTATTCCACCACTCCGCCACCAGCGTCGTCTTGTCCGTCGTGTCCCCCTGCAAAAACTTCAGGAAGCCGGACCTGATCTTCCCGATCTGTAACTCCCAGACGGCTTCCGAGTCTGAGGGGGACGGTGCTGATGTTGATGTCGGAGGAGGCCGGCCTTGTCGGGCTGGTCGCTCGACTGAGCGACGGCCTTCCTCTATCCAACGGCTCCTGTCCGGACCGCCGCCTTGCGAACTGGCAAGACTGGTGAAAGTGGTCAATTCCGAGCAGGCAGTAGAGTAGATGGTGATGGTGGGACGTCACAGGACGTCTCGCACACCATAGTGTTCAAGTCGTCCTTCGGGGTGGTCGGCGAGTCCAGCTTCGCTGGTCCTGTCGACATAGGTCAGGTTGAGGGCGGCGTCGCAGAAGGGACCGCTGCTGGCGGTTCAGCCGCCAGTTTTGGTTCCCCCCTGTGCCACCTCTGGCGCGTTTTTCCTCTTCCTCCATCTTCTTCTCTCCTTCTGTACTATCGCGTCGCTGTATACAATTCACGGTTGCCCGTGACCCGGTGTACGCGACGCGCTACTCAAATAGTGTCTTATAACTGGCTATCAGTCCCCCCGGCGGGGGTAAGTCGAGAGCACAAGACAACACGTCCTGCTTCATTGTTAGCTTGGCTTGAGATGTGAATAAATGAATGAATGTTTAGTAAAAGTAAAGTTTGTTTTCTTTAACGACGCCATTAGAACACATTGATTTTTTTTATCTTATCATCGGCTATTGGACGTCAAACATATGATCATTCTGACACTGTTTTTTAGAGGAAACCCGCTGTCGCCACATAGGCTACTCTTTTACGACAGGCAGCAAGGGATCTTTTATTTGCGCTTCCCACAGGCAGGATAGCACAAACCATGGTCTTTGTTGAACCAGTTATGGATCACTGGTCGGTGCAAGTGGTTTACACCTACCCATTGAGCCTTGCGGAGCACTCACTCAGGGTTTGGAGTCGGTATCTGGATTAAAAATCCCATGCCTCGACTGGGATCCGAACTCAGTACCTACCAGCCTGTAGACCGATAGTCTAACCACGTCGCCACCGAGGCCGGTCAATGTTTAGTAAACGTCCTGCACAAAACAAAACGTGAGGGTTGTTCACAAAACGACCTCAATGTGTTGTACATAATACACCGTACAGAGTACATACTACTGTCCTCAGATTCACTCTCAACTGACAGGGCGGGACGTAGCCCAGTGATAAAGCGTTCGACTGATGCGCGGTCGGTTTGGGATCGATCCCCGTCGGTGGACTCATTGGAATATTTCTCGTTCCAGTCAGTGCACCACGACTGGTATATCAAATAGCTGTGGGATGGTTCATATAGAAGATCCCTTGCTACTAATGGGAAAATACAGCGGGTTTCCTCTCTAAGACTATATGTTAAAATTACCTAATGTCTCTCTTCCAATAGCCGATGATTTATAAATCGATGTGTTCCAGTGATGTTGTTGGACAAAACATACTTTAACTCAACGGACATAACTTGTGTTGGTGGATCTACACATACAACACAATAATCTGGTGCATCCCTTGGATACATCTGCATGCTGCTGTGCAAGGTTTCCCAATGTCAAGACATGAGCACTTTGAAGTATATATATATATATATATATATATATATATATATATATATATATATATATATATATATATATATATATATATATAAGGGGTCGACTAGTGCACACCAGGATGTTCAGCAATTTTGGATCAATTAATGTGGAATGTGTTTCGGTGTGTTGATAAACAGACCTGAACGTTCTTTACTAGGATGTCTGTGGTCAAAATGTATGTTCGGTCTAATAGTTGATATTAACATTAATATTTCAGGTTCCCCAACTTTTTTGAAGAGTATATATTCACATAAAATTATTATTTAGTGGTGTATTTTAAGTCAGGGAATATCCTCGTAACTCTCCATTCCTGAAAAATAATGGAGACGAGACCCGCTAGGGCTTCGTCTCCGTTATTTTTCAGGAATAGAGAGTTACTCGGACATTCCCCTGTACGTAGCACTCAGTATTACGCAATATAATAGTGCTCTATTCCATGAGTTATAGATTCATTTAAACAGTATCACGTTGTGCTTTAAATTATGTTCAATTAATGTAATGTCAATTCAGTTCTGACTGGATCCAACCATTTTCGAACAAGAAAGTCCTCTTAAAAACACATTCAAAACCGATAAGTTTCTTTCGCTATTACAAACACGTCTTTAAAATTGGCGAATAGAGAGTTTACGACTTCTGTACTTAATCTCCCGCTTAACACGCCTCTTACGTATGACGTGTATCTAAGTCAGGGAAATTATTTTTCACGGGCGTGTGGTTCGCGTTTTACGCTTAAAGGTAGGGTCAACTCAAACAAGAGCCTTATGTGTTGGAAAGATGCATATCCGGACCACCAACACGTACTGACACTTTAACAAATGAAAAACGCGTAATTGTAGAGTTAACAAAAAACCCATGATTATTCCTGCTAACTGGGGGCAGCCATTTTGTTTCGTTTTTGTGACGTCCGGTGGGATAGCTTGGGGCGAAGTGACGTCAGCTCCTGACCATCTCCTGTATGTACAGTGTAAACAAAAGCAGTAAATTTCGACAAGGTGCTTCTCTTTGATCAACCTGACTTGTAAAACAGCATAAATGACGTAATAATAATAAACTATTTAACTAAATATATTTCAAGTTGCATTAATGGAACAAAATGGGGTTATGGTATTTTTCTCTGTTAAATAATCCAAAGGGAAAATGTACACTATTAGGCCTATTGATATGCTACGTTGGAGCAAAAACGACAACCCACGATACCAAAGTGATAATTTTCTTTTCTTTGGGACTACGTAATTGGTCAGTTCTGTGGTTTTAGATGAAAAAGTCTACTTAATCAATAGTTTTACAGAACTATTTACAGTAATAAACCATGTCCATTACCATTTTAGGGACGACAGGTAATATTCCACAATACCGGTATGTATTTTTGTGTCTAGACAGCGTCAATTGGCTCGTCTGGTTACCAATCAAATACACACCTGCCAATCAGGAATCACAGGTAGAAGCAACTAACAGCATTGACCAATTAACTTAGAAAACACTCCGTGTATCATTTCAGTACGTAGGTTACTGCACGGACAAAGCATTGTTAATTATTTCGACTTGTTGTGTAGCCACTTTGACAATGGTATTTTATTTTGTATTGAAAAATAGTATATATAGTGCTGGATATACTTATTGCTGGCTTACTGGGATGTGTATTATTACAGAACATTGCAATGTATGACTATTTATCATCCCGCAAAAACCAGGTAGATTGTGTTTCTCTAGTTCTAAGGCTCATTCCTGACGTTACGCGTTAAGTATTACGTAACCACCAGCTCGCCAGAGGGCGTACTCACTGAGATGGTACAAAATGGCTGCGCCCATTATATATAATAGCCGTCACATTTAACCGTTTTATTAATTCACTATACGATTATACTTGTTGATATTAAGCAATAATGTGCATTATATATCGCTGAATATGCATACCAGGCCAAATGCCTTAATTGTCCCTTCCTTTAAAGGACGATCCACACGTAAGTTGATCTCATTTTGTTCCCTCGTCAAATTTCATGTTGTAAATATACACGTAATGAACAGCGAAACACTATACATTAAGATAATGTGTTAATGAACATTATGAAACCAAAATATAATTTCGTTCTATGAAATCATGAATTCAAAACAGGCCTGTTTTTAACCATTGTGAAGTCCTGAATCCACCACGGTTTTATACAACACACATACAATTTTACAATATCAAATATAGTCCGATATTTTTCTGTTAACACTAATAAATTTTAAAAAATAAGATATATTTACGACAGTTTTTTGTTTTGTTTTTGTTTTGTTTAACACCACTAGAGCACTTTGATTTATTAATCATCGGCTATTGGATGTTAAACATTTGGTACTTTTGACATATAGTTTTAGAGAGGAAACCCGCTACATTTTTCTTAATGCAGCAAGGGATCCTTTATATACACTTTCCCACAGACAAGAAAACACATACCATGGCCTTTGTCCAGTTGTGGTGCACTGGTTGGAACGAGAAAAATATATATTTAAGAATACAGTACTTACAAATGTTTTGTGTGCAGTTGTAATACAACACGTCAACGTGAAAAAAGGAGAACATTTTGAATTCACAGACGATTGCATATACACATCGTAAACTCTCTATTATAGTTACCGGCTTTGGTGGCGTCGTGGTTAGGCCATCGGTCTACAGACTGGTAGGTACGGGGTTCGGATCCCAGTCGAGGCATGGGATTTTTAATCCAGATACCGACTCCAAACCCTGAGTGAGTGCTCCGCAAGGCTCAATGGGTAGGCGTAAACCACTTGCACCGACCAGTGATCCATAACTGGTTCAACAAAGGCCATGGTTTGTGCTATCCTGCCTGTGTGAAGCGCAAATAAAAGATCGCTTGCTGCTAATCGGAAAGAGTAGCCCATGTAGTGGCGACAGCGGGTTTCCTCTCAAAATCTGTGTGGTCCTTAACCATATGTCTGACGCCATATAACCGTAAATAAAATGTGTTGAGTGCGTCGTTAAATAAAACATTTCTTTCTTTCTTTCTTTCTTTCTGTTATAGTTTTTTTTTTAATCCGACGCCATATAACCGTAATTGAAATGTGTTGAGTGCGTCGTTAAATAAAACGTTTCTTCTTCTTCTTCTTCTTCCTCCTCTTCTTCTTCCTCCTCTTCTTCTTCTTCTTCTTCTTCTTCTTCCTCCTCCTCTTCTTCTTCTTCTTCTTCCTCTTCTTCTTCTTCTTCTTCCTCCTCCTCCTCTTCTTCTTCTTCTTCTTCTAGTTTATGAACGTGCGAATTCCGCCACCGAGTATAGAGTAAACAAATGTATTGCTGGAGGAAAGATCTCTAAAAGCATCTCCAATGCTGTTCCAAAGCGCTCGTGCTAATGGAACACACAAATAGCATCACGGAGAAACGTAGCCAATAAACTATTCACGGAACTGGAGTGCTTCGCCAAATACCCGAAAAGAATGAATACTGCCACAGGTCTGCAACTAAAATAGTCAGGATCTCTCGGTTGTTATTGGGTGACAATTCAATAAATGCATTCGGTCGGAGTTTGCGATCTGGTTCAATATTCGTAATGTGGCATCAGACTGAAGAGGGATGTTAGAGTTTCAGGTAATCGAACTCTGCTTGAATTGTCTTCAAAACTTCATGGATTCGTAAAATGTCGAAACGGAGAATCTTTCCCTTTTCGCTCAATACCTGTTTTAGTTTTTTCCTTTTTTCTTTCTTTTTGTTTTACTTCAGTAATAGTGATACGCCCAAGGATTGCAATTAGTCGACAGAGCAGTTCATTGAGTAAAAAAAAAATCAATATCAGCTTTCGCTATTACGGTCAAGAAATTCAATATAAACTTCCGTTATTTTCATTAAAAAAAATGCAATATGAGCTTCAGTGATTTGAGTGGCATTATTCCATTCATTACCAGAAGGTTAAACGATCACTTTCGGTTCTCCAATATGTTGTGTTGACTCGCTGGTTATGGTATAACTCAATATTCAATATAATCTGGTATTCATGAAACCGTAGTGGTATAGGGGCATGTAAAAACTCTCTCTCTCTCTCTCTCTCTCTCTCTCTCTCTCTCTCTCTCTCTCTCTCTCTCTCTCTCTCTCTCTCTCTCTCTCTCTCTCTCTCTCTCTCTCTCTCTCTCTCTCTCTCTCGATATTCGAGTAGATGTGGTTGTTGATGATGATGTTGTTGTTGTTAATGCTGTTGTTTTGCTTTGTGGGTTTTGTGGGTCGCGGTGGGTTATTGGAGGGGTTGTAGGTGTTATTTTTTCTTTTAATTTTTTGTTTTTCTTTTGTTTTGGGGGCTTTTTACTCTTTTTATGATTCTTCAGTTTTTATGGGAGGTGGATGGGTGGTGGTTTTGTTTTTGGTATTAGCTTTAAAAGATTATCCGCAAGTTTTTTGTTGCCTTTGTTTTAGCAGTTAACAGGCAAGTCAGTTTATAATTCAATGAAGAGACTCACGTTTTAAAACGTACTGCTCACACACCACAACCTCCTGCAATACGGCGGACAAATGAATCTTCCTGTGATAGAAAACAGCAAGTCATTGTAATACTTATAAGACTCAGTAATTGTGATCCGACTGTCGTGGGCGTCTTGGATCTATATATGAATTTTGTTAGGATTTTAGCTCATTTTTATACGTAAGTACCCAAAAGGTAAAACTAAATTTATAGAACAAAAAACGAAAAAACCCCCGAAACAACAAAAAACCCCAAACAAACAAACAATAACAACAACAACAACCTCAAAGCATAACAATACAAAAATACAAACATAAACAAATGCAAAATAAAAATTAAAATCAAAAATTAAAACAAACAAACAAACAAAGGGAATCCAAACAAACATCTGCCCTGGTGTCGAATACGAATTAAAGTTC
>NC_054708.1:51182958-51237958 GCF_016097555.1 Gigantopelta aegis | reverse complement strand
TCATAAATATATTGAATTTGCAAAACCCGATATTCCAATCAAGAAATATATGTAATAGTTGGCATGATAAGCCCTTTTCTACTTGGTAATATGTTAAAACAGCAGCAAACTCAAGACTGTTTCTTTAATTTGGTTGATATTTACAGAGAACCTTCTCTGGGCCCACAATGGAACACATTTTGTTGTAGAGAATTTTCAGGTATGTAGGAGTTTTCTTTGTAAAAATATTTATGGCTATATAAACGCAATTCTATTAGCCAAATAATAAACGTTATAGTCATTGTGTATACAAATTAGCAATTGGCTAATTTGGCTGTTAGCAGGGTGAGCCTTGGCTCTTTTGCCACATTAATCTGAACGACAAAACCGTATTCGGTGACCAAAAGCGTATTTCTGCACAAGGCAGAGTTGAAAGGACGTTTTAAGCAAAGTCGTGACTGCTTTCATAATCCACCATCAGATGCTCATCCTTAGTGCTGACAATTAGCAACATGGTTATTTATTGTTTAAAGTTCAGTTCGTTTTGTTTAACAAATTAATTAAGCATCAAATCAAATTCCATAGACAACAATAGTAACATATGTGGCTAAAACGCCTACCTGCAGCGTATCAATCGACATAAACGCCACGGATATAAATACTACCACCCCTCACCCTTAAAGCGAATCAGAAAACTTTGGCTCTTTGAGAATGGCCAATACAGCACAAAATTGAAATTTTGAGTAAAAGTCAGTATCTATCTGTAATATTTGTATTTTTACACAGTTCTTTACACTGTGTTTTTATTTAACTGTTGGATTTTTATATTGATGTTGATCATTAAATTTGTTTTGCATTTACCATAGTTTGACACCCAATAGCCGATGTATTATTCGTGCTGGGGTGTCGTTAAACATTCATTCATTCATTCATTCAGAAAAATTGGGGGTCAAGCTGCTCATTTCTGAGATAACGGGTAGCGTCTATGACTACCCTAGTTCCGCACAAAATTCGAGTACTTTTTTTCAGGTACCCCATACATGTTTCAAGCACAAGACTACTTGACACAGTACTAGATGAAATAAAATTGCATACCTTTTTGCCAAGATGAAACTATTTTTTTATAATCAACACACTCACATTTATCACCAATCACAGGACTTGTGGTGTTCACTTCTTTATCAAAAGTTCGGTGCACCTCGAACTTTGACCCAGCCGGAAGTTATTTGGTTTAGTACTACCGGTACCTAATGGATGTCCAACATATTGATAATTTGATAGTCTTCAAAGGAATCCTGCTACATTTTTTCCATTCGCAGCAAGGGATCTTTTATACGCACTTTCCCACACCAGATGTAAGACAGTTCGAGGGCAGAACGTAGCCCAGTTGTAAAATGCTCGGTTGGTGCGCGGTCGGTTTGGGACCATCTCCGTTGGCTGGCCCATTGGGCTATTTCTCGTTCCAGCCAGTGGACCATGACTGGTGTATCAAAGGCCGTGGTATGTGCTATTCTCTCTGTGTGATGGTGCATATAAAAGATCCCTTCGCTACTAATGGAAACTTGTAGCGTGTTTCCTCTCCAAGACGGTATGTCAAAATTACCAAATATTTGACATCCAATAGCCGATGATTAATAAATCAATGTGCTCTAGTTGTGTCGTTAAACAAAACAAACGTTTGAGGCAGTTTTGGAAAGAAAAACAATATGGGTCCTCCGAGGGGTTTTGATCCTACGACCCCAGCACCTCAAGCGAACGTTCTATCGACTGAGCTAATTCTTGTCCCTGTTCTAATTTTTGTGTAATTTCTGAAAGCGCAGTAAACATCACGACATTTTAATATACCAGTCGGAGAACGATGGCAGTCTTCATCACACTCGGCGATCCAAGCCGGTTACGCGCCCAATCCAGTATACAAGATCACCTGTTTGAGCATGTTGCACAGTACCTAGCATTTATTGTCACAAATTACGCAAATATAATTCATTAAAGAGGTATTTCGAGAAGTGAACGGAGGTGTAGGTATAAGATATATGGAATTTAACGATGTTGCGTGTTTGTCGCGTTCTAATTAACTCCGGTGGATCGCCTGAGGACATGCGTGGGCATATGGAGGTAGAAAGTTCAGGCATTCCATAATGAAGACTAATATGGCAGCGTCATTGAGAATTACTAATGCAAACATACTGGACAGTGGTGTAAAACCAGCAATGTGATAACTGGTGAGGGGGTGGGGGCATATTAATTACTTATTATTGTTGGGGTGGGGTGGGGTGGGGGGGGGGGTTGGGGGGTATGAACAATCAAATTCAATAGCGTTAGTACTTCTCCAATCATCTTGTCTGGAACACATTTCCAAAAAACTTCGGAGGGTATGTCGATAACGCACGTACTTGGCCTTCAGGGTACATATACTCTTCAAAAGAAGAAACGCAAAACCACATTGTCGTAACATTTGGAGAATTGATTTAATTATTGAATGGTGAGTCCGATAATTACCAAATGTTGCAGGATTGTTCACAATTCACTCTAGTCCATTGTGAGTAAGTGATAGGACACACCACCAAGGTCAAGGTCATCTGGAGTCAATACCGGGTGTGGCCTCCGCGTGTGTTGACAACTGCCTGGCACCGCCTGCCCATTGAAGCAACCAGAGTACGGATGACGTCCCGGGGGATGGTGGCCCACTCGGCCTGCAAGGCTGCTGCCAGCTCGGGCAGGGTCTGGGGCTGTGGTTGTCGCTGTCGGAGGCGTCGGTCCAACTCGTCCCATAGATGCTCAATTGGGTTCAAATCCGGTGATATCGATGGCCAAGGAAGGACATTAATGTTGTTGTTCTGTAGGAAAGCCGTTGTGAGACGTGCTGTGTGAGGCCTGGCGTTGTCATGTTGGAACACTGCGTTGGCGTTGGCCATAACTGGAACGATGTGTGGCCGGAGGATCTGGTCAGTGTAGCCCTGTGCATTCAGGTTGCCCTGCACGTGGACCAGGTCAGTTCTGCCAGTGTGTGAGATGGCTGTCCACACCATGACACTACCCCCGCCGAATCTGTCCACTTCCTGCACGCAGTTTGCCGCATAACGTTCACCACGACGCCTATACACGCGACATCTTCCATCATGACGTCGGAGCAGAAATCGGGACTCGTCACTGAACCACACCTGTCTCCATCGCAGTTGAGGCCATTGTCGATGAATCTGGCACCACTGCAGTCGGAGTCGACGGTGTTGTGGTGTTAAGATGACACCTCGAACTGGACGTCTGGCACGAATTCCTACCTCACGTAGGCGGTTCCGTACGGTCTGGTCGGATATCCTGCGCAAACCTGGTATTGCTGCGGCTGTGGAGGTGGCAGTAGTCAATCGTTCCCGAAGGTGGCGTACCCGGATGTAGCGGTCCTGCCCGGGGGTAGTGACCCGTGGTCGACCGGATCTAGGGAGGTCACGTGTTGATCCATGTTGCTGGTAACGGTCCCACAGTCTGGAGATGGTGCTTGGGGACACATGGAATGCCCTGGCAACGGCCGTTCTGGATTCGCCTGCGTCTAGTCGGCCGATGGCATTGTTTCTCTGCGATTCACTGAGACGTGGCATGTCCTGGATTGTCAACTGTCGGCCAGATACAGAGGCCAGGCAAGCGAACACCCTGCACTTTTATACTGTCGGTGTTCATGTTGCACGTGCAGACAACGCACGTGCAGTGGTGACATGGTTTGCACGTGGCTGCGTTTTTGCGAATATTCACATTTTGGAACTTTATTCTACAGTAGCTGTGTTTTATCGAATGTAACCGTGGGAATGTGTTTGGGACATGCAATGACCTTATATTCACAAAGCATGAACCGGTAGGAAACATAAAATCGGAGTTATAACCCATTTGTACCCTTTTGCGTTTCTTTTTTTGAAGAGTATATATACGAGTCGAATGGTTGTTTCAAAATTATTGATTGATTGGTTGGTTGGTTGGTTGGTTGATGGATGAATGGATAAATGGATGGATGGATGAACTGATTGACTGACTGACTGACTGACATGTTCTTGCTACCATAGGAAGACCCATGGATAATAGCAACATGTGCCTACAGCTGGTACATTTGTCTTTTCTGTCTGATAAATACTTTCTTCATCATGTCATGTAATATGGAATAATAAAGTGTTTGTTTGTTTGTTACAAGTTATTTTGAATCAACATAAGTACAAATTCGTGTCCTTTAAATCAACATGAATACAACTGCATGTTCTTTGCATCAACATAAATACAATTTCACGTTCTTTAAATCAATATAAAGATAACTTCATGTCCTTGTAATGAATCCATAAGTAATTAGAGATACATTTGACAATTTTGGATAGAAAAGGACACGTCCTTGGCTACCTTAGTCCCGAACAATATATCCCATGCTTAGTTTAACATTAGAAAACTCCAATAACATTAATGAAATTGCCCGAGATGTGCTTCAACCTTTAATATTAATGTGCTAATGACATGTACTGCCCAGCTGAAAATCAGAATAACAGACAACATATGGCAGCACCGTGGTTTTCACGAACACTTGGTAGCACCACTAGTCTGAGTATTTTCCTGATGTAATGGTTATAATAATAATTATTTTTTAAAACGCTGATTTTGAAACTAATCGTGAAAGTGACAGTCCTAAAGAAAAACTGCGAAGATAGATGTCTGGAAATGTGGCTGGCATCCTATAGACTAAGCATTTGGCAGTAATTCATAGGAACTAGATCGCTACGACTATGTCGAAACGTCCATTGAACTCTGTCATTTGTAGATACGAGCTTGAATATGTTATTGGTTTTGTGGTTCAGATTCAGTACGAATGCTATAGTATGTTTGATGCTTTTGAACTGCTTTTAATTTTGAATGCAATGAATAGAAATGCATAGGCGTAGCCTGAATTATAGAATGGGGGTTATCCACATAAATTTAGGTAGGTGGCATCTTCACTGTCTATGAGTTGTGTTATAAGGCAAAAGGGAAATATAAAAGGTTGTGGGGGTGGTAAAAGAACACCTGTCCTGGACGGAGGAGTCAGTGAAAGTTGACACCTGCGCCCATGACAGGCGTATGCTTACAACAGCTTGTTCTGAATCTGCACGTTAAAATCTATGACCTGACCTGACCTGACCTGCAAAAGAAGTGTGATTAAGAGTGGTATGGCCCCAGGGCCTCCAATGACTATGCCAATAAATTAATGATCGTTTAATGACACGCCAACACACTGTTTAGATTTGACCTGACATAAGCCAGTTACATAAAGAAGTCACCTGGTGCAAAACAGAACTCGTACTTAGAGATATTTTGAGCTGTCGATTGATTTTGTAGATATGTTAACCTCGACATATGTCATGTCTGTGAGAAGAAAAACCCGCATAGCGCTCAATTACTTCTCAGATAACTGTCAGTACTAAAACAGATCACTTTGTTAGCAACAGGAGTTTTTTTTCACACACAACTCGTGATAGTGCGAAAGGAAATGACATCAAATAAAGAAAATTAAGATCTCATAAATCGATAATCTAGGAAGAACATTTTTACTTAATGATGGTGGGAATCAATGCGACGTTTTAAGTTTGATAGATTTAATTGTGTACTGGATAACTGCGTTGGACTTTGTGTAGAAGACAGTATGTGTAACTGATTGACTATGTATTATATTCCGAAATGCTATATTGGAATAAATCACGTTAAAAACAATGGCACTAAACAAGTATGATATATGTTGTTTTCAGAAGATGAACATACAAAATATTTCTGAAGTGTTCACATGATTGAAAACTGCTATTGGTTGTAGGTCTGTGGGGAAAATATCAACACCAATACTAATAATTCATCGTTTTATTTTATTTTATTTTGTTTTACACCTCTTGATAAAACTACACACACATCACACACATACACACACATACATACATACATACATACATACATACATACATACATACATACATACATACATACAAACATACATACATACATGTATATATATATATATATATATATATATATATATACATGTATGTGTGTGTGTGTGTGTATGTCATATATATATATATATATATATATATATATATATATATATATAATTTCTTTGCGACTATACACTTTACGGCAATCTGATTGGTCCAGAGGTGCCAACTTTTTTCGTTCATATCTCGATAAACTAAAAAAATTAAGCCACACCCCCCCCCCCCCCCCCCCCCCCCCCCACTGACTCGCACTACTTTTATGCAATAAGCCGGATTATTCAGGCAACCATATTTAGATATTTTGAAGAAACTACACGTGAAAGCTAACAGTAACAGTAACAGTAACAATAAAAAATGTATACGATAAATTGTTCCACCGACAGCATAAATGTTAGACGCGTTCCCTTTATTCACTTTCATAAAATATCAACTAAACACAAATAGGACAATTCCTTCCAATATAGCGAAATGATCCGTAAAAATGTACAGCAGCTAGATGAAATGGCATCGCTTATCAAAATTATGTCATTCAAATAATCACCTGATTCAAATAATAGTGCATGCACGTTTGCATTCTTACGCGATATAAGTATCGATGAAGTTTACACAAGCAATATTACAGGTGTATTTAAAGCTAAACAAAATAAATTCATTTATGCAGTGTTAAAGTATGCATATAAATTTAATTATAAGATTTGACCGCAATTATTTTTTGTTTTGGTTCATGCAGGTATGAACCGAAAAAACGATGTGCACACTTTTGTATGACCCGCTACGCTCGAGATAAACAAAATAGCTGATGATGGAAATTATCCCAGACATAAATTTATGGTCATTTTTCGACCGTGCATTCAATAAAAATCAAACACTGCGCTAATCGTTTTGGAGAAAATCCTATACATTTTAACTACGGATTTGATGACTGTGTGCTGTGCATATGACGGGTGCCACCGGTCGGACAGGATATGCACACCTTTCGCTAACACCTGATATCATCACTGCGTTTACAATGATTCGTGAGTGCATGCCATCACAGCTGTATAATATATTCCACTGAACTCTATCCTGTGCAAGTTTGGGTTTTCTAAGCTAGTCTTGAGAATAGCAGTCCTCCTATTGGCGGTGCAGGAGGGAGGAAATATCCTGTTGTAGATCACCTAGGGGAGTGTAGGGACATACTACATCTGATAGTGGATCATGTAATGGAAGAAATCACGATTTTGCCTAACGTCATTTCGACTCAACCTTGTGCACAGATACGATTTTGATATGGAATAAGAATTTGTCGTTCAGATTCCGTGTGCGTTGTTCTGTGTGTATGTGTGCACGTATATGTGTATGTATGTGTGTGTACGTATGTGTGTGTACGTATGTGTGTATGTGTGTGAGTGTATGTGTTTATGTATGTGTGTATGTACGTATATGATGTGTGTGTATGTATGTGTGAATGCATGTGTGTGTATGTTTGTATGTATGTGTGTATATATGTGCGTATGTATGTGTGTATGTATGTGTGTGTATGTATGTATGTGTTTATATGTATGTGTGTATGTATGGATATATGTGTGTATGTATGTATGTATGTGTGTATGTATGTATGTATGTGTGTATGTATGTGTGTGTATGTGTGTATATGTATGAGTGTGTATGTATGTGTCTATGTATGTGTGTATATGTGTATGTATGTGTGTATGTGTATATGTATGTGTGCATGTATATATGTGTGTATGTATGCGCATGTATGTGTGTATATATGTGTGTATGTACATATATGATGTATGTATATGTGTATGTATGTGTGTGTGTGCGTGTGTGTATGTGCATGCGTGTATGTGTGCGTGTGTGTTAATACATCACATCTGTTCTGCTGTATTTCTACTAATTCTAGGTCATTATCAGCGGAGGATCTAAAGGACCTAACCATGGAGACCAGCCTCCAACAAAAGTTAAGTGACTTTGTTTTTTAATTTCTGACAATTTCCTTTTAATTAATTTTTAGGAGCTTTTGCCCTTCTGCCCTTGATCCCTTCCTGAAATATATATTTTGAACAGTATATAGGCCACCTTTAAGGTCCCACGTATAGCTGCTATAACGAAAATTGACTGTAATCTAAGCTAAATACTTTAAACTAAGCTAAATACTTTAAACAGAAACTGAAATCCCAATGAGGTTTTCTGTGGTTTTAAGACGGAGTCATTATTTTACGGGGGTCAGTTTTCAAATGTGTGGGGCGTCGTAGTGCTACGTGTTTTTCAGCAGCGAGTCATTTTTCTACTGCAGAAACCTGACTCTTTTGCCGTAAAAATGTGACCGAGGATCAGTATTCTACGGGAGTCAAAACACCACGTTACACCGGCCTTGACTGTTAGCCTAATCTTAAGACACTAACAGACTGGCTGATGGCCTCAGACCACAATTAATTTCACTATGTATTCTCATGTAGCCCCAGTGGCTGTAGCACTTTTATTAATTTCACCAGGCCATTAGCATTTCACAGGAAACATTACCTGCCTGGGCCCAATGAACACTCAAAAGGACGACCTCTGTTGTCCAGCTCTTTTCCGCGTTATATCAATGTAAACAAACACACGTGGGCTAAGGGACCGAATCACACCCATTTCTGTGCATTTTACACAAATTTTGCATGACTTCAATGTGCTCTGGGGGACATTATGCAGTATCCAGTGTAAACCAAGTGCACATATTCACTAACTGCATCCTCTTACCTGTCAAACCCAGTGTAACAATCCAGTATACAAAGTAGCTCCCCAGCCATTAATCACATGACAAGAAAACTATATTTTCTCGCATTAGTTTCCGTATTTTGGACAACCAAATGGGTGGATAATTCTAGTCTGATGCCTATCAGACCAAAATTGTTTTCACCATGACACTCAAACTCACATATGGCATTTAAATACATATGTCAAGTTGCATACAGGCAATAAAAATAATATTTGATACCAAATATGGCTATTGGAGCCTGTGAAATGGGGGACTGCCTGTGCAGCAAAAGGCGGCAATCTGCGTCAAATTATTCCAAATAGTGGACTAGTAATTATGCAATAACTTTAAAAGTTACAGACATTTTTCTGAACAACAAAAAGAAACTTGCTCCTTATTGTGTTCTCTGCAATTGAAATATAGCATTTGGCAGGAATATGATTTTTTCAAAAAAAAATTCAATTTAATTTAAATTGATACATTTTCAAAAAAGAAAATCCCACAAAGTTCTCTTTTTAAAAAAAATTCAACTGTAAAACTGTAAAATGTTTGGATACTGCACATAGTCAACATATGCCAATTACAAATTAGGACTGCTCGAGTGTCATTCTGGTGAGGGTAATTAGCAAGGTGTCTGCACACCGTAACAGGTCACACCTGAATGCAGAGGAAATGGCACCAGCCTGCAAAGATGCAGTACAGAATATACAGTGAACAAAAAAAGCTGTCAACTGCCACTGCATTGAAATGTTTTAATGTATCAGAACTGAAAGTGACATCACACATGAACTGATATATATAAGGGTGGGCATGCATACCACAATAAGTATTTCACTGTTTTATACACTACGAGTCACATCCATGGAAGGCAATACAAGACGAAAGACACAGTTCAAGAAGGGACATACACCTTGGAATAAGGGTGAAACTCTGCTGCATGAACATGCAAGTCCAGAATCTCACACTGAGAAGTTGCGACCAGTAGTCCGGATGAATATAGACGAGTTTGCCTTGGTCACGAAGTCGAGTTCCACTTCAGCCACCATATCCACTCCAGATTGCGAAGGTGCGTCACAGCCAGTCCGCCTGCTACGTCCCATTACGAGTACATGTACTGCGTCTGAAATGAAAGAAGAACAACAGTGTAAAGACAAAGAAGGCATGAGAATAATGGACAATGACAGAATGGTAGATGCATGGAATGCAGCTTTCAGATACCACTCAACAGCTTCCCCTGAGTGCGACGAGCCTGAAATGCAAATATTAAAAGAGGTTAAGTGGGGTCTTTGTTGGAAAGTCACACTACACTGTGTGAATTGTGACTTCACTGCTCCTGAAAGCAAATTGTACAATGAGGTGAAGACAAATAAACCTGGCCCAAATGCAGCAAAAACTAATGTGGGTCTTGCTATCGGTCTCCAAGATACTCCCGTCGGCAATACGAGAGCGAGAGTGCTATTGGCAGGCATGAACATTCCACCACCGTGTCGGAGCAGCACGCAGAGAACATCATACAAGGTATCAACGGCTGTAACAGATCTAAATGAAAAAGATATGGCACAAAAAGTTGAGCTACTGAAAGACATTAACTTGAAACGTGGAAATGAACGTGATGAAATTAACATAGACATGGATGGGAGATACAACTCCACGACAATAACAAGTCGGAAGAAACCGGGCCAGAATGCATCACAAGCTATAGGACTAGCGTGTGAAACAATGACTGAAAGAAAATTCATTGTAAGTGCCTGCTTCCAGAATAAACTTTGTTGGACTGGAGCCTGGCTAAGAAACAAAGGTATTCATGTGACGTATCCCGGTGGTCATCCTGACTGCACAGCAAACTTGCCGCCATTTGTTCCGCTGTCGGAATACGAGATGGGAAAAGATATCGGAACAGACTTGGCTCTACAAGGTATTCTCATAAAATACGTCACAACAGATGGAGATTCCAGATCATCTGCTGGAGTTGATAGTGCTTTGAAACTTCTAGATCCAATGTGGAAAGTGCAGCGGCTAGCTGATCCAACCCACTTAGGTCAGAGTCAGTTTCGTAAGTGTTACAAAGCTAACTTCAGTCCCGACATGTTTACTGGGTCCACCCGTGAACAAAAGCGTGAAGCACAGAAGGTATTCAGCCAGGATATGAAAGCAAGGTGCAGTTTAATTCTTAAAGAACTGATGAAACTACACACTGGTAATATCGGTGTACTGAAACGAAACTTACCAAAGGTCCTGCAATCGACACTTTCGTGCTACGGTGGTGACTGTTCAAAGTGTTCTCGGTAATCGGTCGTCTGCATTGGAGGAATAACGAACAACTGGTGGCACCGATCCATGTTCCTGGGTACACACAGAATCACAGAGCTGAATATGAATGAAAATGACAAAATGTTAGTACTGGAACTTCTGAAGATTAAACTAAGTATTTCAGCTGTAGAGCAAATGAAACTGTATACAGACACACAGAAATGTAAGGCTGCGAACCGTTCTCTCAGTGTTTCCTTACCTAAGAATGTGAACTATTCACGAACGATGACTGGGGGAGCTGCATCCACCATCCACAGGCTGAACAACGCCCCAGGAACATCGATGATAGAAAAGTGCAAGTACTGTGGCATCGAACTGTCAGCTCGGGTGAGGCGTTCACTGCGTCAGATGGACAAAGAGTCGGACTATCAAAAAAGATATCAAAACAATCCACAGGTGGTTAAAAGGCACTTAGTCCAGCAAGGAAGTAAAATTAGAGATCACTTACAATATAAACATTTGCACAGAGATCAACAAGCTGACTACAAGAAAGGATTATTAGATATTGACAGTCAAAGAGCAGACAACTCCTGTGACCACAGTTATTCAAAGTAATTTTTGTCACAAACTTTCAAGTGATACATATAATATAGGAACTATCAGTTTGCATGATAGCATTTCTGCTGTGGACATGAACCCTAGACATTGAAGATTGATTTTAAACAATAAAAAATAGTAATGTGAATAAATGTATGCTTTTGAATAAATGTATCATGTGATATTTATATGTGATATTGGGGAAAACAAAACAGTTCACAAAACAAGTTTTCATATCTCCTAAGTTCAAGGACTATAAATCTGTACAAAATGCGTAAATTGTCATGAATGTCAAGCTTGATCTGTAACAGAACTATATGTTGGATGAACGGACAGACATACATACAGACAGACAGACAGAGAGGCAGACAGACAGGCAGGCAGAAAAGAAAGAAACCAAGAAAGAAAGGATGAAAGAAAGAAACAAACAAACAAACCAAGAATGGCAAACAGAATGACGGAGACGAAACGTATAGTCCCCTCCGGTTGGACAGATAGGGGAGTAAAGACACAGCTACCAAATACGAATGTCCATGCTGATGGGTGACTGTTAATACACTAGTCTGGGTAATTATGGTTGTATAGACACTAGTCTCTGTAAAGAAGGTTGTGTAGACAATAGTTTATGTAAAGATGGCTGTGTTATCAGATACTAGTCTCTATAACGATGGTTGAATATACACTATCTGCAAATATGGTTGTATAGACACTATATGTAAATATAGTTGTATATATAGACACTGTCTGTAAATATGATTGTGTACAGAGTAATCTGTAAGATGGTTGTGTAGAGAGTAGTCTGTAAGATGGTTGTGTAGAGAGTAGTCTCTTTAAATATGGCAGACTGGGTTATCAAACACTAGTGTCTATGACAATCGTTGTGTTATCGGACTCTTAAACTCTATAAATAAAAAGATGGTTGGCTATTTTATCAGACACGTATATATAAGATGAGCCTCAACCAGACTAATTAAAATGCATTTAACAGCGTCAAGGGTACGGTATCACACACCGTGCTATACAAAGGTACATAGTAGCCGTGTATAACCACTATCCGCTACTTTTGGTTGTAACTTACAGCATCTTCCCTGGATGATTGTTCTAATGGCCATTAAAGTGCCTTGATGTCACCGTTTGCAGTACGTTAGAGGGGATAAATCATATAATGGGTCCACCGACAGGATCAGATCCATCGGCCTTGGATTGTGTGGTGATGAACGAACTAGTAAATAGTTCTACACTGAGAAATGCAGTGTAGCTGAACTGCTCCGCCCCGGGATGATGAATCTTGTTTGTTTATTTATTTATTTTTGTACAAGGACAATCACTCCTAGGACTGGCATGATAAATATAAACTTACACAAGGCAGAGTTCAGTATATATTTGGCTTCAAGGTATAAACCGGAAAACATCTATGCAATCATCATCAACATCATCGTCATCATAGTTATCGTTATAGTTATCGTTGTGGTCATCGTCATAATCAGCATCATCATCATTATCATCGTCGTCATTGACGTCGTCATCACCATGGTCGTCCTCGTCGTCGTCAGCATCATCATCATTATCGTCGTCGTCGTTATCGCTTCCATTGCGTGGGTTTATGTGTACGTGCAGGTACTTATAGGTAGTACTAAACCAAATAACTTCCGGCTGGGTCAAAGTTCGAGGTGCACCGAACTTTTGATAGAGAAGTGAACACCACAAGTCCTGTGATCGGTTATAAATGTGAGTGTGTTGGTTGTAAAAAATAATAGTTTCATCTGGGTAAAAAAAATGTGCAATTTTATTTCATCTAGTACCAATGTGTCAAGTAGCCTTGTGCTTGAAACATGTATGGGGTACCTGTAAAAAAAAGTACTCGAATTTTGTGCGAAACTAGGGTAGTCATAGACGCTACCCGTTATCTCAGAAACGAGCAGCTTGACCCCCATTTTTTTCTGATTCACTTTAAGTGTAAGGGGTGGTAGTATTTATATCCGTGGCGTTTATGTCGGTTGATACGTTGCAGGTAGGAGTTTTAGCCACATATGTTACTATTGTCGTCTATGGGATTTGATTTGGTAGTATACACCCTGTATGCATGTTACGTTACATTTTCTCTAAGCGCTTGTTGTTTTTTCCTTCTATTACTTTAGTAGAACGCACGGCATTCGTTACCACAATCATCATCAACATTGTCGTCATCATCATGATGACTATACACCACCATCCATCATCCATAGACGCGATATTGGTCTGTACACCCAACGACTAGCGTCTAATTTAATCACCTTCTAAACAGCTGGTCAGTTTTCTTTTCTCTAATTTCTTATTATATATCATATTAGTAAAGACATGCGTGTGATATTGTAATGTGAAGCACTCCCACCTTTCGCAAGACCTTGGACATTTCAACTCGGACATATAACTCGTTTACTGCTGCTGAAAGCATGTTGTTGGGGGGTCGTCGTACGACGAGCACTAAAGGGTTTGTTACTTGGTATGTCCATTAGGGAAAGCTCTTATGTTGGTGCCTGGTCTTTAATTAACATGAGAATATTAACTAACAAGATTTCACCATCATCAGAGGGCCATCTAACCGGCAGCCTGTTGACACAAAGTATCTAAAGTGATAATGTATTGTCGGCACAAGGTTTTAACTAAAAATTAGTAATGACTCCAAGGTTTTTTTCATGACATTCTTTGTTACATATGGATGCATCCATGCTGCGTACGTTACCAAAGTTAAAAATACCAGTAAATACCCCGATTATTAGGCACTGTAAAGCGTTTGTCTTTGCCATATTAAGACTGCTTTGCTGTTAAAGGGACATTCCTGAGTTTGCTGCAATTTGTAAGATGTTATCGACTAACAGACTTATTAACGATTGTAATTGCATATGAAATATATTTTTCTGCATCAAATGTTATTGACTGTATATTGAATGTGTTTTTGATCGTTCTAATATTTGTACCAGGTTAAATTTTATTTTATTTCCTAAAATATTATTTTTTCGTACGTACGAAATTATTTGAAGACAAATTCCAATTTGGGCTTCTTACAAATATTAAGACGACAAGAAACACATTGAATATACAGACACTGATATTCTAAACAAGAAAATGTATTTAATATGTAAGTGTAATCGTAGAAAGATCCTGCTTCGAGTGGGTCAATCTATTGTGTTTCTGGTCGTTTTGATGTTTGTAGTAGCTTCTAGTGCATTATATGCTAAACAGAAATTGTACGTCTTTTTGGAAACTAGGCGTTATGATTTAAATCTTTATTGTTCTGGCAGGTACTTAAGCATTTTTTTGTTTTTGTTTACAAGGGATTGCTTCCAAGTATTTAAGATAAATCTCAATAGAAAACGTTTTTCGGATCGTGGTGTCCACAAGTATTAAATGCATGATTCGTCATCAAAAACATTTGCTGCCAATGACGGACATTTAGTGTTCCCGTAAATTGGAAGTTGCGTGGTCATCACACTATTTGAACAATTATTGTTACGTGGATGTTTTGTGCCCAGTAAACCTAATATTAGAGGAATGATAAACTGGTTAGTGTTTGCAAACTGATATGGCATGGAAAGCCAAGTGACAAGACACAATTAGGCGACATTGACGATAATCCATTTTCTATGCATTCATTTACAGCGCCCTTCAAATGACGCACGCACTTCCGGTGGTCCGCAGCGATTAATTGGCGGTTTTTAAAAACTAATTCTATGCTCTTATAAGGAATTACGAAATTAGCTTTTAATGAAAATCTATACTATAAAATCGTTATCGTAGTGGTATTGAGTGAATGCCGATCTGACCTATCAAAACAGAATGCATTTGGCAAGTAAACAGGAATGAATGCGAAGTGATAAACATATCTTTATGAAGGTCATCCTCGAAGAGAATTCGCGCAAACAGTTTTTGTTTATGATCAGAAAAGAAAGAAATGTTTTATTTAACGACGCACTCAACACATTTTATTTACGGTAATATGGCGTCAGACATATGGTTAAGGACCACACAGATTTTGAGAGGAAACCCGCTATCGCCACTACATGGGCTACTCTTTCCTATTAGCTGCAAGGGGTCTTTTATTTGCGCTTCCCACAGGCAGGATAGCACAAACCATGGCCTTTATTAAACCAGCTATGGATCACTGGTCGGTGCAAGTGGTTTACACCTACCCATTGAGCCTTGCGGAGCACTCACTCATGGTTTGGAGTCGGTATCTGGATTAAAAATCCCATGCCTCGACTGGGATCCGAACCCAGTATCTTACAGCCTGTAGACCGGTGGCCTAACCACCACGCCACCGAGGCCGGTAAGTTCATGATCAGATACCGGTAGTCGTAATAGAAAGATTAAGTATATGCAGGCATAACTGAAGTTTCAGTTTAAAATTTATTTTTGTGCTAATATTCACTTGAAGTTTAGGCACGCTGTCCAGGGCACATATCTCAGGTCCAACAGTGCTCTTCTTTTCTTCTTCTTTTTTTTTGTTAGTCGCCCCACTAAAACAGGGTGAGGGACATTTGCAGATCCTCTTTGGCCACCAGGGGGCGCTCTTGATTTGGGTCCATATCTAAAAATGTTTGTAGTGGGTAAAGTTATGTTTGCCAAGTTTATACTTTTAATCAAAAGTAGGCCCCTATACCATTTTGTGTTAGCCGCCCCACTAGATAATGAAATAAATTATTTATACTTGTGGGCATAAATGCAATGAGCTTATTTTGTTAGGGAAGGCGACGTTTTGTCTATCTGAAACGCCCCGTTTCGAATTTCACGAGCTTTGTCCAAAACTCCCTTTACCCTCAAAATGTCATGATTTTTACGAGACTGGCGAGATGACGGACACCCCTCATAACCCATCCTCCCTTCCGTACGGCCATGCTTATACTTGTAGGTGGATATAAAATAATGTACACCTCTCACTTTACGTTTTATTTTGTTTCTGTCATCACACAAAACATTTCAAAATAAAGTTGAAATTAGTTCTCACAATTTTTTCAAAACCGGAAGTCATACTTCAAAACCGGATATAATTAAAGTGTTTCGTCTTTGTTGTAATTTCGTCCTCAAAAAATAAAGCATTAAGGAACAATGGATGCATGTATACTCGATTTGGGGTGAATGTTTGATAAAGCGGGTGTTGAACATTACATATTTGTAGCAAGGAATCTATATATAGTACACAAGACCGTTTTAACAGGTTCTGTTCGCCGCTTCTCTTTTCATTTGTACCGCCGACTGCCTTCATATTTATTAACCGATGCTGCACTTCACGAGGATCTTTTTGCGCTCAGTACAAGTCGAGTATCGTGCACACATCGTACTAAATATTGTGTATAAAGATTAATTCCTAAAATGGAAGCCGCCATACATTAAAAGTTGCTATGTACACGGAGGTCGTGTATTTAGCCTCAGCTAATGATAGCTGGCTATCTACACGGCTGTGGTACTGGGGGGGGGGGGGGGGGATCAACAATACCCCATTTAAACTTTCCCATGCTAAGTACGGAGCACGCCTAATAACATCTTTTTGAAGATATATGACTTTCATATATGATTCACTTTAAAAGGCAGTGTATTAAATGTTATTATCCAGGTAACATTTTTATGGTTTTGAACCTAAACTTACCACTGAATGACAAAAGGGCCACCAAATATCAGTTTTGATATTCTTATTGTATCCTAATGTTGATGGCATATGTAACATTAAAATGGCACAAAATACTATTTTGGCTAATTTGTACATGACATAATATTAAGAAATATCCACAGCGGTCATCTTGAAAAATGGCCACCACAGGTCATGTTGAGAATGCCTCTAATCTTTAAAATGTCTCACGCTTTTATCAAAAAGTGCACGATTCGGTCATTTTTGTGCACATGTCTTCTGGACTATAATAGTTTATAATATGTGCTTCTTATATCTGCATGTTGATAGTTGTATCGAGATCACTAGTCAAACACTGATCGGCGTTGATTCTGTTGTACTGAAAGCACCTAAAGTAATTGTTTTCCCAATGAATTTGAACTCTTTTTTTTTTTTTTAAATAAACTGAAAATAATATTATTAATACGCATCGGATGATACTGCTGAACTGGTTCGAAATTCAGCACCAAGGTTCATTAATTCTGTGTTCGATTAACCTCTTTCTCGGCTTACGCGTTTATCGCATCAATTCCATTGAGTCAATATCATATTTATCACAGCGAAATAGTACATATTTCGGCAATCACAAATCAATATCGGAGGACGGTCGTTATCATAAGGACCCGCCGATTTCCCCGGGGTCACTTATTTTTCATTTTGAGTTGAGTTAACGCCTAGTCCAGTGGCGATATGCATTAGTCGCGAACATAAATGGATGATAGAATGGGTTAAACCACCGATGCGACATTCGTCTCATAGACATATCGCATTATTTGAATGAGTTCAAAGCCCAGGGAATGTAAATGAAATCTATAGCTCGCAGTCAAGATGACGTTGTGAAACTCTAAGATGGATTGGTCTTCTTCACTGTAGGCCAATCTAAGCGAAACACAGCGCTCTAACAAGGATATCTGATACAGCTCCGATGACGAATACAGCTGCGCGCTAAACTTGATTAAAGAGACTGACGCAAGGTTGCTAACATAAAAGTGCTATGTCAAAGTTGCAATAATGGCGGTTCCCGCGAAACATATTTATTAGTTTTTTGCTTTGAAATATTTGAAGTTTATACCTTCAGCTATATGCCTATATAAAACATTAAAAGCAAATAATTTCATTTACTAGTAGAAAAAAAAAATAGATTAGGAGGTATATCAAAGACCGTGATGTGTGCTATCCTATGTGTGGGATGGTGCATATAAAAGATCCCTTGCTACCAATGGAAAAATGAAGCGGGCTTCCTCTTTGATACCATATGTCAAAAATTACCAAATTTCCATAATTCTTTGCCGACTGACAAAGATATAAAGATGGTGACTATGCTATATTTAGCCACAAATTATTCGGGAAACCCCTATCGTCGTCCAGTACAAGACTTTTAAAAATTATTATTATTGAATTAATTATGAAAAGATTATGCATGGGATCGATTAATTTATGATTATTTATTACAAATAAATGTGAAAATAACAACATATTTTAGTTTCAACTTTGACATAGGACCTTTAAAGCTAAAGTCTGTTTTGTTTACGTGAATTTAGCTATTGTCCCGTCCTATTATAATATTGATACCTGCCAGCATTCTGTTTACTAAATTACAAATTAAATGACTGTAATTAATAAGTTTTAACGCCCACACCAAGGTAGATGTCTGATGTATAATCTCTCAGATAAACAAGACACGGTCGTATCGTAAGTAACAGTTGCAGTTACGTAGTAGTGATATATATATATATATATATATATATATATATATATATATATATATATATATATATATATGTGTGTGTGTGTGTGTGTGTGTGTGTGTGTGTGTGTGTGTGTGTGTGTGTGTGTATGTATATGTATGTTTATGTGTGTGTATATATACACACACACACACACCACTACCACCACCACCGCCACCACCACCACCACCCGCCTTAGTAACAGTCGCAGTGACGTAGTTGTTATACTACCCGCCTTACGGCTAGTAGATGTTAGGTTCAATTCTCAGTATAGGCTCCAACCCAGAGTATAGTTCTAACACCCAGAAACACCAAGTCGATCGAGTTAATACATAATGTTTCTTTTGTTTAACAACAACACTAGAACACATTAGTAGCATGGGATATATCTCACAAACAGGATAGCACATTCCACGGCTTTTGAAACACTCGTGGTGCACTGGCTGGAACGAGAAACAGTCCAATTGGTCCACCGCTGAAGATCGATCCTAGACCGACCACTCATCAGACAAACGCTTTGCCAATGGCCTAACCCCCCCCCCCCCACATACACACACCCTGTCCTAACCTCATAATATACAATGTATATTGTTTATATGATATATAGTTAATTAAAAGTAGAGTTAACGGGATCACAACTGATTAATTTTTCGAACAGAAAGGCATCATTACACGAGACAACTGAATCAACGCTTATTTCTTTATATAGCCATCGATCGACGGGACGTAACTTTGTTAGCAGCGCCATTAGTTTGATGCGATTAATTCAGCTGTCCTCTTCTGCGGAATAACAGAGTCGTTTGATGGCTAGAATGACTCTCATGACAAAGTACCACAAAGCCCCATTTAAAGCCCCCACTAAAGAAGCCATTAAAATGTAATTAACCGTTTATGATGAACTATAATTCTAATATAGCGAGAGAAAAAGCTTATTTTTCACTGATTGGATAACAGTTACCATTGATATCATTGGCTGAATGATCCAACTGCAGACGGTTGAGTTAATAATGTGTCTACGGTGTAGTGGTTAAGCCATACTCTCTCTCTCTCTCTCTCTCTCTCTCTCTCTCTCTCTCTCTCTCTCTCTCTCTCTCTCTCTCTCTCTCTCTCTCTCTCTCTCTCTCCCTGTCTGTCTGTCTGTCTCTCGGTCTGTCTGTCGTCTGTCTCTCTCTCTCTCTCTCTCTCTCTCTCTCTCTCTCTCTCTCTCTCTCTCTCTCTCTCTCTCTCTCTCTCTCTCTCTCTCTCTCTCTCTCTCTCTCTGACCTTGATAGACATCCTAGAAAGCTGAGGTGTGTGCCCAGGACAGCGTGTTCGCATCTTAATTTGATTTAAGCCCTAAAATAACCATAAATGAAATGAAGAGAAATTAGAATGATTGAGAATGATTCGTAACACCACGAAGGTTACAGGCACGTCTACCGCGGGCTCGGTCTCTGGCATGGCCAGCTGGGACTTGACCCGGGACAGAAAGATAGTTATTTAATTCGGACAATTTTGACAATTAAAGTTAAATTAGAAACCTTGAAAACGCTTAGGTAGTACAGAATCATAATTAGAATACCGTGCGAAAGGTAAATAAGAAGAATAATTACTATGCCGTCGAGGCTGGTCACGCATGGAATATAATGGTTACTGTTATTGGAATTCTTGTTATTAGAATGAGGTACATGCATTGGTTTCTGTTTTTCTAATAGTATATGTGAGGTGTATCAGTCGCGTGTTATTAGAATGAGGTACATGCAATGGTTTCTGTTTTTCTAATAGTATATGTGAGGTGTATCAGTCGCGTGTTATTAGAATGAGGTACATGCATTGGTGTCTGTTTTTCTAATAGTATATGTGAGATGTATCAGTCGCGTGCTGGGGAGGGACATAGCCCAGTGGTAAAGCGCTCGTCTGATGCTCGGTCTAGGGTCGATCCCCGTCGGTGGGCTCATTGGGCTATTTCTCGTTCCAGTCGGCGCATCACGACTGGTATTTCAAAGACCCTGGTGTGTGCTATCCTGTCTGTGGGATGATGCATATAAAATATCCTTTGCTACTACTGGACAAATGTAGCGGGTTTCCTCTCTAAGATTATATGTCAAAATTACCCAATGTTTGACATCCAATACCCGATGATTAATAAATCAATGTGCTATAGTGGTATCGTTAAGCAAAACAAACTTCTTTTCTTTCTTTCTTTTTAATTTTTCATCAGCGCGTTGTGTGGGTCGAACCCCTTCTCTGCTCGAGCAAATTTTCTTTCTTTTATTTCCAATATATTTTCCTGAGGAGCATGACTCGACCTCGCCATACGCTTCATTCGCCACAGCCAAGACCACTCCTTTGCTAATATTCATGTACACACGCCTGTATATTCCCTTGAAAGAACAATAGTTTTCTTTATCGTTTTAGCTGGATCAATAAATCAGTAATACAAAAGGACCTGTAATTTGTCATTAATGTGGGTTTATTTATTTATCTTATTTACACCACAGATAAGCCATCACATGTGTACACCAACATGTTTAATTCATTTTGTCGTTAGTGATTTCCGATCGATGTTCGAGTTACCTAAGTTGTTATATTCAATCACACGGCTGCCAGCCACTCGCGAAAACAAAGTTACTGGATGAATCCATTCAGTTGGCTGGCCATCCCAACGTGCTGTATCAGCAAGTTATCTCCGGGACGAGAGATGAAGCTTAGAATAGAACAACCGGCCTCGGTGGCGCAGTGGTTAAGCCATCGGACTACAGGCTGGTAGGTACAGGGTTCCCAGCCCGGTACCGGCTCCAACCCATTGACCATGATTCCTTTCACGGTGCATCGTGACCTCACTTCATTTTGCGACGCGACACCGTTTTGTCATCTGACTTTTGCTTTGCGAATGCGTAATAGGTGTGAGTGACTAAGTTGTATATTAGGCCCGGTAGCCTATCCCATGCATAACCGGCATCTATGGTGTCGTGGTTAAGCTATCGGACTACAGGCTGGTATGTACAGGGTTCGCAGCCCGGTACCAGCTTCAATCCAGAGCGAGTTCTTAAGGGCTCAGTGGGTAGGTGTAATTCCACTACATCCTCTTCTCTCTCACTAACTAACCACTAGCCAACTAACACCTAACCCACTGTCCCACTGGACAGAGAGCCCAGATAGCTCAGGTGTGTGTGTGTGTGCCCAGGACAGCGTGCTTGAACCTTAATTGGATATAAGCACGAACATAAGTTTAAGAAAGAAATGAAGCTTTGATTAGAACTGATTGCACAGGAAAATATTTCTCGGATTCGACGTAATGTTCTATTTGTGTCCCCTCACACTCGTGTCAAGTTAACCAATTTATAAAGTACCCCCCCCCCCCCCCCCCCAAAAAAAAAAAAAAAAAAGAAAAAAAAAAAAAAAAAAAAACCCACAACAACAAACCCAACAACAAACAAACAACATGTTCTAGAATCTATTAATCATGTTTTTCATCATGGGGGGTTGGGCGGAGGTGGGGGATCTAGCTCAGTAGGTAGGGAGTTCGCTTGATGTCCCTTGGTCACAGGATCAAATCCCTCAGTGGACTCATTATATGATTGTTTTGTTTTTCCTCGTCCCAACCAGTCACTTGACTGGTATATCAAAGACCGTGGTATGTACTGTCCTGTCTATGGAAACGTGCATACACAAGATACTTGCTGTTAATGGCAAAATGTAGCGGGTTTCCTCCGAAAACTATATATGTTAGAATTACCTAATGTTTGACAGGAGCGGGACGTAGCCTAGTGGTAAAGCACTCGCTTAATGCGCGGTCGGTTTAGGATCGGTCCCCGCCGGTGGCCCCATTGTGCTTTTTTTTCCGTTCCAGCCAGTGCTCCACAACTGGTGTAATAAAGGCCGTGGTATGTACTATCCTGTCTGTGGGATGGTGCATATAAAAAATCCCTTGCTGCTGATCGAAAAGAGTAGCCCATGAAGTGGTGACAGAGGGTTTCCTCTCTTTGTATCTGTGTGGTCCTTAACCATATGTCTGACGCCATATAACCGTAAATAAAACATTTCCTTCCTTCCTTCCTTCCTACCTTCCTTCCTTCCTTCCAATGTTTGACATCCAATAGCCGACGATGAATACATCAGTGTGCTCTAGTTGTGTCGTTAAACAAAAATTTAACTTTTCACCACTGACCATGATTCCTTTCACGTTGCATCATGACCTCAATTCATTTTGCGACGCGACACCGTTTTGTCATCTGACTTTTGCTTTGCGAATGCGTAATTTACGAGGCGTAGGCGTGAGTGACTAAAGTTGTGATTATAATCGTTTTTAGCTAATTAATGTGAGATTCCTACACAATTGTGTTGACGCCGTGGCTAGTATATTAAACCCGGTAGCCTATCCCATGCATAACCGGCCTCTGTGGTGTCGTGGTTAAGCTATCGGTCATAAGGCTGGTAGGTACAGGGTTCGCAGCCCGGTACCGGCTTCCACAAAAAGCGAGTTTTAACGACTCAATGGGTAGGTGTAAGACCACTACATCCTCGTCTCCTTCACTAACCACTAACCACTAACAACTAACCCACTGTCCTGGACAGACATCCCAGATAGCTGAGGTGTGTGCCCATGACAACGTGCTTGAACCTTAATTGGCTATAAGCACAAAAATAAGTTAGAATGAATGAATGAATGAATCCCATGCATATACTTATACGGACTGGTATATCAAAGGTCGTGGTATGTGCTATCCTGTCTGTGGGATGATGCATATAAAAGATCCCTTGCTACTAGTGGGAAAATGTAGCGGGTTTCCTCTCTATAACTGTGTCAAAATGACCATATGTTTGGCATCCAGAAGCCGATGATTAATAAATCAATGTGCTCATGTGGTGTCGTTAAACAAAACAAACTTCTCTTTTATACTTATACAAATTATACACTTGACATGTGGCGCTTAAATCTGAAACCTAATTTTATGACATATCGGGCTTAATTTACAAAGCCTGTTTTAGACTTACACGCGTGTAACTACATACATTTACTATGTTTAAAGTTAGAGTTTGTTTTGGTAAACGACACCACTGGATCGGCTATTGGATGTCAAACATCATGGTTATTCTGACTCGTTTTCATCAGGGGAAACCCGCTACATTTTTCCTAATGCAGCAAGGGATCTTTTATATGCCCGTTCCCACAGACAGGAAAACACATACAACGGCATTTGTCCAATTGTGGTGCACTGGTTGGAACGAGAAAAACCCCAATCATTTGAATGGGTCCACCGAGGTGGTTCATTATGCTTTAACAAAAGAAAAACAGGCTTAGAAAATTCGACCCATTTTTCTCTTAAAGGGATTGTTTCGAGGTTGCTGTCATTGTACTCCTGGACAGAGGGGTGCTGGATAAAAGTTGGATTTTTTAGTGATCTATAATAGATACATTAGTGGGTGTAATCGTGAAATGTTTCCGACTAATAAGGCATTTGTTCGACAGCAAAAAACTTACTCTTTAATAAATTGTCTTGTTTAGATCATCATTGTTTCTATACCCAGTGTGTTTCTGGGCCTGTGCTTATAAAACTCCAGTATCAATGTCTAATGACGTCACACGCATACAATTCCTATGGCGTTCTCATGACATTGGCGTCTCTAGACTCTAAAAGTTTTATAAGCATCAGGCCTGATCAACCTATAGTTTGTAGTAGCTTAAACATCTTTCTGTTTTTGTTTTTGTTTTTTTGTATGTAAGCAATTACTAGGAGATGAAATCTAGTTTGGATTACTATAAACATTACAACGACTAGAAACACATTGACAATACAGACACCGATATTCTGAACAACAAAATACATTGTATTGTTAGTGGTCGTTAAAACGGCTCTGTTAGACCTCCAAAACACGCCAACACTGGGCCTGGGTCTGGCGAGTGTGGCAAAGTCACCATGTCTGGTGTATTTTGACGTCAGAGTCTGTAACTATTACTAGTTTTCAGTATAGCGGTATATTAACTGCGTTCATATATTTCAATATATTTTCTTCTATAAACATCAACAATCATTAAGAGAATCCTACTTTGATTAATATATATCTTTCCTGTTGTTTATTAACACAAAATATAAATTAAAATTCGGCTTGCACAGGCTGGGGCTGCCAGTCTGGCAGTGTGAACATATATAGCACATATTCTATGTCGTCTGTTGCCAGATCAGCCCCAGGTTCAGTCAGCAAACGTTTCGCTAACGTTCGCGAACTATTTGATTGGCTCCCGAAATGGTAATTCGGTTTACTGTGTAGCGTAAAAATCAGTCTAGCGAGCGTTAGCATCAAGCGGTTGACTGAACGTACGCTAGTTAATAGTTCGCGGCAGCAATGACGCGGTGTTTTGCCGCATTCGATTTAGTGCGTTTCATGTTCGACTTGTACCATACACGCCAGACACAGACACAGACACAGACACAGACCCAGCTTCGGTGTGTTTTGGGCCTTAGTCGGGAACATGGTACATTACCAGCACACTCAGGAGAGTCTGTTTAACATGTTGGGGGACGGTTGGGAGCGGAGTGTAGCCAACTAGTAGAAAGTGGGGTTTTTTTTAACGACACCACTGAAGCACATTGATTAATTAATAATCGGCTATTGTATGTCAAACATTTGGTAATTTTTACTCGTATTCATCAGAGGAAACCCGCTACGTTTTTCCTAATGCAGCAAGGGATCTTTTATATGCACTTTCCCACAGACAGGAAAGTACATACCACGACCTTTGTCCAGTTATGGTGCACTGGTTGGAGCGAGAAAAAAAAACAATCAGCTGAATGTATCCACCAAGGTGGTTCGATCCTACGACGCAAGCACCTCAAGCGAGCACTCAACCGACTGAGCTACCCCCCCCCCCCCCCAACACACACACACACTAGTAGAGTGCTTGCTTATTTAATGCGCAAGTGGTTTCAGGGTCGATAGCCGTTGATGAACTCGGTTTTGTTTTCCCAGATCAAACTATGACTAATACTTCCATGACCGTGGAAAGTCCTCTCTATGAGAAAGTACATGTAAAGGATTTTTCACTGATTTTTCAAAGGAATATCTTATGTGGCGGCAGCGGGTTTCCTATCTCACTCTTTAAAACAAGTGTCGAAATAACTATTATGTTAAACACGAAGTAGCTGTATGCATAAAATTTGATGAAGTGTCATTAAAAAATACACATGCTTTTTCTGTTAACATGTAATAATAAACTAATCAAGAAAATATAATTCCAAACACCTTGAGCAGACATTTCACTGGAAATACACACAGAAGACCAAGATATCTTTTTTCAAATAGTATTTTTTATCCATTTTTTAAATATTTTATTTTTGTTATTTTTTTGTTATTTTATTATTATTTTTTGTACTTTAGTGCTGCTTAATAGGTACACTAAAACACGGGTGTTTATTAAATTTGTTTTATTAATTTTCTCATCTAGTGTTAACACGTGGTGGTTCATACTTTTATATTACTAATAAAATTATGTAAAAAGTGTACATTGGTAGTTAGCATTTCTTTCATCAGATGCTGGTTCGCATTATATTACCTCACACGTGTGAAATGCTTGTTATCCGTGTGTATTGTAATACGTGTTGATTAGCATGTCATATCAAATATATTATACAGTGTGTTAATTAAAAAACAAAGTGTCAGTTGTCAAGATTCGAACCTACTGTCTTGAATGGCATACTATGACAATTCGTGGCTTTAGTCTCTCGACCGTTGGTATATAAAGTTAAAGTTCTCATAATCATGTTACTTCGTATTTGGGCTATTGGGCTATTTTTTGTTCCAGCCAGTACACCATGGCTGATATATCAAAGGCCGTGGTAGGTGCTATCGTATAATAAATGTAATATAATGCAGATGCACTGACTTACTTATCGAAGCTGGCGGTGATTAATTGCAGCATACCACAGAAATGCTAGTACATACCACAGCCTTTGTTCTAATAGTTGTGCAGCACTGGCTGGAACGAGAAATAGCCCAATGGTCTCACCGACGGAGATCGATCCTAAATCGACCGCATATCAGGCGAGCGCCTGACCACTGGGCTACGTCCTGCCAATGTACTGAATGTGACATTTTACGTTAAAAGACGTAGCTCAGTGGTAAAGCGATCGCTTAATGCTCGGTCGGTTTGGGATCGATCCCCGTCAGTGGGCCCATTGGGCTATTTTTCGCTCCAGCCATTGCACCACGACTGGTACATCAACGGTCGTGGTATGTGCTATCCTGTCTATGGGATGGTGCATATAAAAGATCCCTTGCTGTTAATCGGAAAGAGTAGCTCATTGCGTGGCGGCAGCGGGTTTCCTTCCTCAATATCTGTGTGGTCCTTAACCATATGTCCGACGCCATATAACCGTAAATAAAATGTGTTGAGTGCGTCATTAAATAAAACATTTCCTTCCTCCCTTCCTTCAATTGATTACTTCGTTAGCACATGCGTTGGACGTTGGATATTTTCAAGTTATTCCATTTTAGCCAACTTCTTCGCGTATTTATATCAATTGATACACTTCTGTGGATGGCATTAATTTTCTGTGGTTGAGTATACTTTGAGTGAATGGCGTGATGTTATTTTTATTTGATTTTTTTTTTTTTTTGATTTTTTTTTGCGAACGACGTTTTCAGGTTTGTCTGTTAAGGGATTGATCTCGTATCACGTCTTGGGAATTTAAACGAGAGACGCGTGCTAAATATATCATTAAGTCGGTTGCCCAAGAATGATGGTGTACGCTTTATGCATAATTCATGAGCAACCGGTTCGATACTGGCTGTGTTGACTCTATCGGTGTCATACTGTATTTAAAAAAATAATAATCCCGTGATTAATGGAGGTGGTGTTGCTTAAGTGTTTAGTCCTACAGATCTGTCGGATATGTCGAACTAAACTGTGTTTTGTTGGAAAGGGTTGCAGAAGTAGGGACATGGGAATTCCTTAACTGCTTGTGCATTGTCCGCTGCACGTACAGACACGCTCGAATACCACATACACGCATATACACACACCCACGCTATAATCGTGTACACGCGCGCGCGCGCACACACACACACACACACACACACACCACACACGAGCACACGCGCAAACACACACACACACACACACACGCAACACACACACAACGCACACACACAACACACACAACCAATACACACTCAACAAACACAAACACACACACACACACACACACACACACACACACACACACACACACACACACCATAAACGTTTACACACACACGCCACAAACATAATATACAGGCATACATTATTCTCCCTAATGTTTTGTTGCATGCCCAATCTGCCTTTTGTAGAGTATTAAATGCTATATTATTTGTGTACAACTGAATATGTACGAGTGAATACTAACATGCATTAACATTGTTTACTGTATATGTCTGTCAGTGCTAAGCAAAACACTACATCAAAGGCAGATGTTATCCGTCCACTCTTCTTTTTAATTTAACAAACCTAACTGTCTATTACTTTACATTTTAATAGTTTTGTCCATGAAGACTAGGATATTATCTACATTTTGCTGTTGGGGAAGATTTTATGGGTGAAAAACAACAACAACAAACAAATAAACACAAACAGACATGTTATATCACGTTTGATATGGTTGGATTTAAATAGTAAGGTGTTTTTGTTGTTGTTTTGTTGTGTGGTGGTTGTTGTTGGGTTTTTTTTTTTGGGGGGGGGGGGGCATTATTTTTTTTATTGGGTTTAGTTTGTGGGTTTATTGGGGGTGGGGGTTCTTATTTTGTTTTGTTTTTTGTTTTGTGTTTTTGAGGGAGTGTTTTTATTTTTGTTTATGTTTAATTTTTATTATTATATTTTGACGTTGTTTTTTATGTTTGTTTGGGGTCGTTTTTTGTTGTGGTTTTTTTTTTTTTTTTTTGGGGGGGGGTAGGAGGGGTTGGGGGAGGAGATAATTATAAAAAAAATTGAGTGTAGATGGACATGGTAAAACACCCCGAACTTTCAATATGACTGGCTTTTTGTTGTTTATTTATCAAGCCACATCGAACTAAAGTTTAATAGGCACACACACACACACACACACACACACACACACACACACACACACACACACACACACACACACACACATAAAACCTCCACACCATAGGTAATCAAATATAATATGATATGTAATACTCAAACATGTTTTCAAACCTAACGATTTCACCGAGTTTGCTTCCGACTGCCAGATACTCAATAACATAACTGCAACTGGCAGCAATCACTTCCTCTTTCCGGTGCCATGCAAATGGAACGTCAATATCTGCAAATGGTAGACCTACTGATGGGATTTAAAGAGTGGGAATCCATTCGATTCCGTCGTCGCAGAGTGTAAACAGAGCAACATGCTTACGGTGATGGGATTATTGGCGAAGAGTCCATTCACCAGTAGACTTTGAAATTAAACGAGTTTTAGCTTAATGCGTCCATCAACTCTATTTAATAACGGCGGCACGCGGAGAACCCGTTAGAACACGGCTGTCAGCCCTTCAATCTGATTTGATTAGCTACACGAATCTCCAATACCTTCATTTTGTCCAATATATGGTGCACGTACTGGCGTTTTAAGCGCGCACACACACATGGTTCATTTTGTGATGACCTTCTCTTATTCAAATTAACAGCACTTGGCGCCCGTTCCCGTGCTCTACAACTGTCATATATCTGGCCGAATTTAAAAAAAATACGGTCACTATATGTGTATGATGTAGAAGTAAAGAAGGTATGTTTTATTTAACAACGGAGTTAACACATTTTAATTACGGTTATGTGGCGTCATACATATGGTTAAGGACCACACAGATATTGAGAGAGGAAACCCGCTGTCGCCACTTCATAGGCTACTCTTTCAGATTAGCAGCAATGGATCTTTTATGTGCAACATCCCACAAACAAGATACATACATACCACGGCCTTTGTTACACCATTTGTAAAACATTGGCTGGAACGAGAATTAGTCTAATGGCTCCGCCGACAGGAATCGATCCTAAACCGACCGTGCATCAGACAAACACTTTACCACTGGACTACGTCTCGCCCCGGTATATGTAGTAGACGTGTCATCATCGTCGTCGTCATCACAACCAAGGGGCGGGATGTAGCCCAGTGGTTAAGCGCTCGCTTGATGCGCGATCGGTGTAGAATCGATCCCAGTCGATGGGCCCTTTGGACTATTTCTCGTTCCAGCCAGTGTACCACGATTGGCATATCAAAGGCCGTGGTATGTGCTATCCTGTCTATGGGTTGATACATATAAAATATCCCTTGCTACTAATGGAAAACTGTATCTGGTTTCCACTTTAAGACTATATGGATCAATATCAAAATTGGTAACATTTTATGTCCCGGCTCTAAATTATATGTCCATACTGTTACCTCCATCATAAAATGTTTATAATTGGAGCTCTATGAACTTGGTCTTGTTGTACTTTCTACAAGGGATCTTCCACCTTCTGTCTTATCATTTGAATGTGGCCTTAATTCACTAACTTGTACCAGAATTTTTGAACAAGTAAGTATATTTCTTTGCATACAAATTTTGAGCATCCATACTGTTACTGTCTTAGCATATGTCAAAATTAGAAATTACATTTTATAACATTTAAGGAAATTATGTTGTCTAAGAGCACACCATGTACCAACCAGGCATTCTACATTTGACCTTGACCTTGTGTACATAATTGCTAAAATATTGTAAAATTGTCCCAACTGTTATAGTCCATACTGTTACTTCACCCCTTGCAAGGGACATGAGATTTCGGTATAATTTCTTAAATAAAATACTGATTTTTAAAAATTAATGTACGAAATATATTACAAATATGTGTGGCTTTGTGTATTGATGTCAAAGTAATATTCTGTGAAAAACTGGGAAATAATATAATTTAGAGCCGGCACCCAAAATGTTACCAATTTTGATATTGACCCATATGTCTAAATTACCAAATATTTGACATCCAGTAGCTAATTATTAATACATCAATGTACTCTAATGATGTTGTTAAACAAAACAAAGGTTTTACTGTTGGATGTCAAACATTTGGTGATTTTGGACTCAGAGAGGAAACTCGCTACATTGTTTCCTTTAGCAGCAAGGAATCTTTTATATGCACTTTTCTATAGACAGCACAGCATATACCACGGCCTTTGTTTGGAATGCCGGTCCTGGCGTACTGGTTTATCTCAGGGGAAAAAACCCCAGAGAATGGATCCACTCAGGTGGTTTAATCCTACGACGCAATCATCTTCAGCGAGCGCTCTAACGACTGAGCTAGATCCTGACCCGACTACAGATAGTACTAAACCAAATAACTTCCGGCTGGGTCAAAGTTAACACCACAATTCCTGTGATTGGTGATAAATGTGAGTGTGTTGGCTTTAAAAAAAAAAAAGTTTTATCTGGGCAAAATATGTATGCAATTTTATTTCATCTAGTACCACTGTGTCAAATATCCTTGTGCTTGAAACGTGTGGGGTATCTGTAAAAAGAAATGCTCACATTTTGTGTGGAACTAGGGTGGTCATAGACGCTAATCGTTATCTCTGAAATTAGCAGCTTGACCCCACATATGTTACTATTGTCGTTTGTGGGATTTGATTTGGTCGTATACACCCTATGGGTGAGGAGTGGTAGTATATATATCCTTGGTGTTTATGTCGATTGATACGCTGCAGGTAGGAGTTTTAGCCAGATAATTTACTATTGTCGTCTATGGGATTTGATTTGGTAGTATTCACCCTACGTAGCATGTCATAAACACTTGGGGATCAGTTAATAAGTGGGGGATTTAATTATGGTCACACCAATCCCCGACTTCATCGACAGTGGTTTTTGCTTGTTCGTTTTGTTTTTGGAATGCTCCCACCCACTGACTTGCAGGCAACAGCTTTCAGTAATAAAAGAGTCGTCCCAAGAGTGCGGTTTTCCGAGAGTGGCGGACCTCTTGACACTATCGTTTTGTGAGTGTTTACAGTTAGAGATCCCGAGGGAACGCCACACCGCTATTTACGTGCTCGGTTATCCGTATTTAGTTTAGTCGTATTTTGCTCAAGTGTTTAACATACCATTTTGGTGATGGCTTTTACTCAGACGTCCGTTTTGGGTAGATACTTATTTAAAGAAATATACTGAACAAAATTGAAAACGCACTACCTAATTTTCTTTTCTTTTTTAATTGCTTTCGTATGAGTGAGGTTGCCACTGGCGTAGGAAGCGGGGGAAGGGGTGAGGGGCAAGGGGGCATGTGTCCCCCACACTTTGTAGCAGCAGCGATGTTTTTATAAAATATATTTATACATGTTGGTTGCTATAAAACACTATAACTCTAACCTTTGTATACACATATTTGGTTATTTATTGCTTGCCAGAATCCAGTTACACAAAATCAGTTTACTGGTGTGTTTTTTCTCCTTCATATCCTTTTTAGAACTACAAACCTGACTGGTGTTCTTTTCAAAAGTGTTCAGTACGGGTATACATAACTGAAATTACAAACTGTATTGTTGTTTGTAATTCGTGACTTTTACACCGAATAACAATAAAGTTCGCTTCTTCAATATGCCACGGTAAGTAATGCTGGGAAATGTCCCACAGCAAGGTTAGTTCTTTGTTTGTTTGTTTGTTTGTTTGGTTGTTTTTTTGGTTGTTTGTTTCTTTCTTTCTTTCAAACACATTTTATTCCATTTTTTCTTGATTTTAACAATATTTTCTTACAGTTACAGTTTTTTAATATCTCATTTGTCCGCATGCTTAATATATATATATATATATATATATATATATATATATATATATATATATATATATATATATATATATATATATATGACGTAACATTTGTAAAAGGCAATGTCAGTGAACTATCCATTGCGTTATTTTCAGAATTATTACAAAAAAAAGCCTGTCGTTTTATTTGATTAATGTTTGGTGTTTATTTCAGTATTATTTACATTTACTAGCTAGACACAAACTTTAACAGCATTAACGTTTAATTTATACTATCGTTCTTGTGGACATTTATTATTTGCCATTCATCATTCCCTTTTTGTCTAGAAGTTAATGTTCTTGGATAACAGCCGTTCTACACAGGCTACTCGTTGCAAAAAGTAAAGTGGACTTTACAGACAATTCAAATGTTTCTTGATTCATAATGTTACGGGGCAGGACGTAGCCCAGTGGTAAAACGCCCGCTCAATGCGCGGTCGGTCTGGGATCGATCCTCGTCGGTGAGCCCATTGGGCTATTTCTCGTTTCAGCCAGTGCTCCATGACTGGTATATCAAAGGCCGTCGTATCTACTACCCTGTCTGTGGGGTGGTGCACATAAAAGATTCCTTGCTGCTAATCGAAAAGAGTAGCCCATGATGTGGCAACAGCGGGTTTCCTCTCTCAATATCTGCGTGGTTCTTAACCATATGTCTGACGTTATATAACCGTAAATAAAATGTGTTGAGTGTGTCGTTAAATAAATAAAAATAAAAAAATAATTTAAAAATGTTAGGACATAATTATTTTACTATTATTACCGTACTGTGCATATAAGTGTACAGTGGACTGGTTTGCGAGTTTAATCACCAGACTGACTCTACAATCCGAGCCTAACTTCCACTCTTCAAATGTAAATAAATTCTTAAATGCTACATTTCTTTTTTCATTTCCTTTCAAATTATTTTCGTGCTTATATCCAATTAAGGTTCAAGTATGCTGTCCTGGGCACACACGCCTCAGCTATCTGGGCTGTCTGTCCAGGACAGTGGGTTAGTTTTTAATGGTTAGTGGTTAGTGAGAGAAAAATAGGGTGTAGTGGTCTTACACTTACCCAATGTGTCGTTAAAACTCGCTCTGGTTTAGAGCCGGTACCGGGCTACGAACCCTGTACCTACCAGCCTTATGTCCGATGGCTTAACAACGAAGGAAGGACATTTTTATTTAACGACGCACTCAACAAATTTTATTTACGGTTATATGGCGTCAGACATATGGTTAAGGACCACACAGATACTGAGAGAGGAAACCCGCTGTCGCCGCTTCCTGGGATTTAACCAGAACACCACAAAGTTCGGTTAAAATACTCTGGCGCGTGCGCAGGGGGGGGGGGGGGGGGGTCGAAACCCCCCCCACTCCCCCTGCTAAAGGCGAAAAAAAAAATTTATATCCCGATTTTGTACATACCTGTGGATGGATATGGAAGTACTGAGATGTTATCGGGCTTCGCCAGACACCTCAACCCCCCCCCCCCCTCCCCTTGCAAAATTTCGTGCGCACGCCCCTGATACTACAAAGTGGCTTTCTAATTGTTAAACAGAGGTTGTACATCTGCATGGTCAAAGGGGAGTGGTGTTGTGTTGACATGACGTATTTGCGTGCTGATGTCCCATTATGTTTCAAACACTTGAGGTGGAAGCCATTTCCTTTACATTCATTTCTAATTCAGTTCATCTCCGTACGTATATCCCCACTTTAAGTTCGAGTGCACGGGTTAGTGAAAGAAATCCAGCCTCTGCCGTGTTGTGCTTAAGCCATTGGACTTTAGAGTGGTAGGTACTGGGTTCGCATCCTGGTTCCCTTCCAGATCTAAGAGTGTACGCTTAATGGCTCAATGGGGCGAAGGAGGTTTGGATACCATGTCGATTTACCTCTAACTAACCACCAATAACTAACCATTAGTAGCCCAGATACGTGAAATGTATGCCCACGACAGCGTGCTTGAATCTTAATCGTAAGTGTGATAACATTATGCATTCTTCATAGCCCACCCCACCCCACACTCTCCCATGGCGAGGGACGTAGCCCAGTGGTAAAACGCTCGCTTGATGCGCGGTCGGTCTGGGATCGATCCCCGTCAATGGGCCCTTTGAGCTATTTCTCGTTCCAGCAAGTGCACCACGACTGGTATGTCAAAGGTCGTGGAATGAGCTATCCTGTCTGTGGGATGGTGCATATAAAAGATCCCTTGTTACTAATGAAAACGTAGCGGGTTTCCTCTATAAGACTATATATTATGTCAAAATTACCAAATGTTTGACATCCAATAGCCGATGATTAATTAATCAATTTGTTCCAGCGGTGTCATTAAACAAAACAAACTTTTACTTTAACTTGACCAGTTGTGATGTATTGGTTGGAACCAGAAAAAAAAAAACAATCAGTTGAACGGATCCAGCGAGGTGGTTCGATCCAGCGACGCAAGTACCTCGAGCGAGCGCTCAACCGACTGAGCTAAATCTCGCAGTAATTTTCAGTTGGATGATGTACGCAATTTCATTTCATTTCAACTTACTTTCGTGCTTATATCCAATTAAGGTCCAAGCATGCTGTCCTGGGCACACACCTCAGTTATCTGAGTTGTCTGTCCAGTACAGTGCGTAAGTTGTTAGTGGTTAGTGAGATAGAAGAGGGTGTAGTGGTCTTACACCTACCAACTGAGTCGTTAAAACTCGCTCTGGGTGGGAACCGGTATCGGGCTGCGAACCTAGTACCTACCAGCCTTATGTCCGATGGCTTAATTAAATCATCGGCTATTGGATGTTAAACATTTGGTAACTCTGACATGTATTCAACAGAGGAAACCCGCTACATTTTTCCTAATATAGCAAGGGATCTTTTATATGCATTTTAACACAGATAGGAAAGCACATACAGCCTTTGACCAGTCGTGGTGCACTGGCTGGAACAAGAAAAAAAACAATCAGTTGAACGGATTCAGCGAGGTGGTTCGATCCTGCGACGCAAGCACCTCTGGTGAGCGCTTAACCGACTGAACTAAATCTCGCCGCAGCTTCCAGTTGGATGGTGTACGCAATTTCATTTCATTTCAACTTATTTTCGTACCTAGATCCAATTAAGGTTCAAGCACGCTGTCCTTGGCACACACCTCAGCAATCTTGTCTGTCTGTCCAGGACAGTGCGTTAGTTGTTAGTGGTTAGTAGTTGGATAGTGAGAAAGAAGAGGGTGTAGTAGTCTTACACCTACCCATTGAGTCGTTAAAACTCGCTCTGCGTGGAAGCCGGTACTGGGCTGCGAACCCATTACCTACCAGCCTTATGTCCGATGGCCTAACCACGATACCACCGAGGCCGGTGATGTACGCAATGTGCACTTGGTGGCGGTCTTCTGTCTGACGTTGATGACATCCTCCATACGTAAACACTGCATGGCGAGCAGGTTGTTTCTCGACAGATCTCCAGGAAATAATCGGTCAGTTTACGTACGATCCACGAGAAGCCAGTGACGTGTCCACTAACTCAGGGAAGTCAATTAAAAGCTTTTCTGTTTTTCCTGCACTTCAATTGTCATCAGAGGTTGGCTTGACGTGAAGCGCTCACAGCATCTTCAAATGGTTCCTTTGCTCGCTCATATGCGATCTGTTGTCAACATATTTTTACGATCGTTCACATTATCGACTGGCTACATGACATTGTGTTAACTGTTAATAAAACGAGCAATTCTCACAGTCATTTTATACGCAAAATATCAGTTATAGTTAGTGTCCTATTACTCCGATTCACTTTTAAAATTTTAAACTTAATTTGATTGTTTTCCTGGGGGTTTTTGTTGGGGTTTTTTCGTCTCTGATTGTCCGACGCCATATAACCGTAAATAAAATGTGTTGAGTGCGTCGTTAAATTAAACTTTTAATTCCTTTCCTTCCTGTTTGGTTGTTTGTTTTGTTGCTGGTGGTTTTCGGGGGGGGGGGGGGGGTACTTTTGTTGCAATCAGTAGATCTTTCGTTCCAGTGCATCTATTTCACGCAGCAAATTACGTCATTACGGAAGATGGAGCATTTTAAAGACGAATGAAAATGAAGTATGGGTACAATAGTAGTTATACTTTTAATAGTCTTTTGGTGCATTTGGGTTCTAGTGGTTGTCTAATGACTTATATTCCAGAAGGGAAGGATCTAACTAAATCGCTACAGAGCTCGTCTGAGATGCTTACGTCGCAGGATCGAACCACCTCAGGGAATGTATTCTCACCTTGAGATTTTTTTCTGTCCCGATCATTTGTTTGTTTTGTTTAACGACACCATTAGAGCACCTTGATTTATTAATCATCGGCTATTGGATGTCGGACATTAAAGTTTGGTAATTTTGACATATAGTCTTAGAGAGGAAACCCGCTACAATTTTCCATTAGTAGCTAAGGATCTTTTATATGTGCACTCCCACAGACAGGATAGCACATACCACGGCCTTTGATATACCAGTCGTGTTGCATTGGCTGGAACAAGAAATGGCCCAATGGGCCCACCGATAGGGATCCTAGACCGACCGTGCATCAAGCGAGCGCTTTACCACCTGGTCTACTTTCCGCCCTGTCCCGTTCACTACCCCGCGACTCGAATATCAAAGGCCGCGGAATGTGTTGTCCTGTCTGTGGGGAAAGTGTATATAAAAGATCCCTTGCTGCTAATTTCCTCTGAAGACATGTCAAAATTATAATATGTTTGACATTCATTAGCCAATAATTAATAAATCAATGTGTTCCAGTGGTGTCGTTAAACAAAACAAATTATTTAACTTTAAATTCCAGAAATGTCTATTACACTAAGACATTAAAAAGAATTTCCTATCGTTAACTAGTTTAGTTGGTAAATTATATTTTACTTGGTTTTACTTGTTTGTGCTATGTCCCAGGTGCCAAATTGCATACACATCCTTTCGCGTTCACAGTATTTCAAAATAAAATTGGAAAAAACAAATCAAATATACATCAATAAACTAATTATATAATGTAGCCAGAAGGTGACATCCCCAACCATTTCGGAAAGTTGAGTAATTATAATCTGCATTGTCATACCCGAGGGAGATTTGGGGCGTGGTCGATATGGTTTGTTATAATGGATAATGAAAATGAATACTTATTACTCCAGTGGGTGATATATATCATGTATCTTATTTCGTGATTTCCGGAAACGTATTAATGAGCAGGAAGTCGGGGAAATCAAAGATTGAATGTCCTCTATTTTAATACCAAACATGCGCTGGTTGTATTCATTTTAACACTAGGATTAGTTCTTTTCTTTGGAAAGTCATAATTAAAGCATGCGGTTAGTCTGTGGTTTATTGTACTAAGGACTTATCAAATACAAAAATAGAGAACGACCATTCACAACAAAAACTATCTTCGAACTTACTTTCTTCTTGGATTTGTATCTCTGAATGATGATGTTCAAACCCACGCAAGGCCACCAAATGACTGCCATTTTCTCTTGAAGGTAATATAATCTAAGGCAGCCAACCGGTCTCGGTGGCGCAGTGGTTAAGTCATCGGAATACAGGCTGGTAGGTACAGGGTTCGCAGCCCGGTACCGGCTCCCACCCAGAGCGAGTTCTTAAGGGCTCAGTGGGTAGGTGTAAGGCCACTACACCCTCTTCTCTCTCACTAACCACTAACCAACTAACAACTAACCCATTGTCCTGAACAGACCGCCCAGATAGCTGAGGTGTGTGCCCAGGACAGCGTGCTTGAACCTTAATTGGATATAAGCACACAACAAATAATAAGTTGAAAGTTAAGGCAGCCAGTTGTTCTTTGTTTTTTAAACAATATTTATTTGACGTTTGTGATAACGTTGGGGATTGACCAACAGACGATGCCTATATTAAGGACTCTCCCTAAGTTGTTCCCTGTTAGACATGATCTAAATATTTCATGGTTTCTTCAGATTTGTATACGCAACGGTGGGAAGTCAATTTGCAGTGTACGATTTATTAGGGCCGTACCCATATCAAATCCTAGGAGGGGGCGCATTACTTTTTATAAGCAAATGAAACACTATACAAATTAAACCCTGTTATGTGGGTTTTTTGGAGTAAAAAAGTGAGATTCTCAGGGGGGCAACTGCTCCCCCCCCCCCCCCCGCCCCCCGGATGGTACGGCCCTGTTTATGAGTATTGTCCAGTAAAGGATCTCCTCCTTCTATAGTCGAGACACTAGATAGAGATTCACGGAATCAACCACTTGATTCCCACTGGACTCTGTACGGTGCAGAGATACGGTTTTGTCGTTCAGATTTGGATTAAGACAATTTTGAGTCCCTTGGGTACGACGACTCGTAGGATTAACTGATCACGATGGATTCGTTTCTTTACCACCTGTCCATTTAATATCTCATTGTCTCTCTGTATCTCTGTGTCTCTGTCTCTGTCTGTCTGTCTCTCTCTCTCTCTCTCTCTCTCTCTCTCTCTCTCTCTCTCTCTCTCTCTCTCTCTCTCTCTCGCAAGCTCTCTCAATCTCCCTCTCTTTCGATCTCTCTCTCTCTCTCTCTCTCTCTCTCTCTCTCTCTCTCTCTCTATCTCTCATCTCTATGACTCAAGCTGATCTCTCTCTCTCTCTCTTCTCTCTCTCTCTCTCTCTCTCTCTTTCTCCTCCTCTAAGCAAGCTTATCTCAATATCTCTCTAAAGCTAGATATCTCTCTCTCTCTCTACTCTCTCTCTATCTCCCCTCTCTCTCTCTCTCTTCTTGCTCTCTCTCTCGCAAGCTATCTCAAATTATCCTCTCTCTCTCTCTCCGCAAGATATCTCTCTCTCTCTCTCTCTACTCTCGCTCTACTCTAAAGTCTCTGTCTCTCAAGTCGTATCCTCTCTCTCTCTCTCTCTCTCTCTCTCTCTCTCTCTCCTCTCTCTCTCTCTCTCTCAAGCTATCTCTCTCTCTCTCAAGCCTATATCTCTCTCTCTCGCTCTCTCTCTCTCTCTCTCTCTCTCTCTCTCTCTCGCTCTCTCTCTTTCTTCTCTCTCTCTCTCAGAAAGCATCTCAATCTCTCTCTCTCTCTCTCTCTCTCTCTCTCTCTCTCTCTCTCTCTCTCTCTCTCTCTCTCTCTCTCTCTCTCTCTCTCTCTCTTCTCTCTCTCTCTCAATTCAGTTTGACCGGAACAACCATATACTAGCGAATTTTTTCCTTTTGTTCTTTTGAGGAATTCGTACACATATTGTTGTTCGACCATTGCACTGTTTGACATTTTATTTCAAAGCTTTGCATGGCTTTTCATAAACTAGTTTCTAAAACAGTACTGGGTTAAAAAGGCATTGCACCGACCTCAGTCAGAATTGGTTTCCATACACGTGTGTCTGTAAACGAGTTTCTAAAATTAACTGTCCTTCACATATATATTACATTAGCGAATTTCCATCAATCATGAAACCTTTTTAATAATAATGTTTTACAGAGTCATTCTCTGGATATTCTTAAGAACGACTGTACTGAGGTTGCTGCATTATTAGATAGTGGGCCCACTGGGCTCTTCCTCGTTCTAGCCATTGCACAACGACTGGTATGTCAAATGTTGTGGTATGTCCTATCCTATATGTGCTTATAAAAGATACTTGCTACTAATGATTTTTAGTGGGTTTCCTCTGTAAGACTGTGTCAGAATTACCAAATGATTGGCATCAATAACCGATGATAGATAAATACGTTTCCTTTAGTGGTGTCTTTAAACAAAACAAAACTTCAAATACATTTTCTTGTTTAGAACATTAAAGGGACATTCCTGAGTTTGCTGCAATTTTAAAGATTATAATAAAGGGATTTTTAGAGATTGGAATTATTCAGTAATGATCATTCATTCAGTCAGTTAGTCGGTCGGTCATTTGTCTTACTCTAAACGCAGTGCTATTGGTATCATGTTCGCAAGTCTTGTCATTTCTTTGTTTCGTATGTCACATTACAGTTTTTTAAGAAGAAGAAGGAAATTTTTTATTTAATGACGCACTCAACACATTTTATTTACGGTTATATGGCGTCAGACATATGGTAAAGGACCACACAGATATTGAGATAGGAAACCCGCTGTCGCCACTTCATGGGCTACTCTTTCCGATTAGCAGCATGGGATCTTTTATTTGCGCTTCTCACATGCAGGATAGCACAAACCATGGCCTTTCTTGAACCAGTTATGGATCACTGGTCAGTGCAAGTCGTTTACACCTACCCATTGAGCCTTGCGGAGCACCCACTCAGGGTTTGGAGTCGGTATCTGGATAACAAAAACCTATGCCTCGACTGGGATCCGAACCCAGTACCTACCAGCCTGTAGACCGATGGCCTAACCACGACGCCACCGAGGCCGGTCAGTTCGAAGAACGCATGTTTCATATGTCACATTACAGTTTCCTAACGTCAACGATCTAATTTTAAAACCTTCGTATTTACTTCTTTACCAATACAATTTAATTTCAGTTTTAGAGTAAGTGTTGCAAAGGGAAATTGCACTTAAAAAAGCGTTCTATGTCATGTATTTCATTAGTTTTGAGAATAATTGTATAGCTTATATTGTAGTTCCATAGTTTTTAAATTTAAAAGGACATTCCTGAGTTTGTTGCAATGTTTAAGATGTTATCGACTAACAGAGACTTTTTAACGATTGTAATTACATATCAAATATATTTTTCTGCATAAAATATTAGAGGTTGTATATTAAACGTGTTTCTGATCGTTCTAATATTTGTACTAGGTTAAATTTCATTTTATTTCCTAAAATATATATTTTTTTTTTTTTCGTACGTACGAAATTATTTGAAGACAAAATCCAGTTTGGACTTTTTACAAATATTAAGACGACCAGAAACACACTGAATATACAGACACTGATATTTTAAGCAAGAAAATACATTTAATATGTAAGTTTAACCGTAGAAATATTTTATTAGTCGGAACTATTTTATAATGCAGCAAACAGGAATGTCCCTTTAATGTTTGTATATCCAATGCGTTTCTGGTAGTTTTAATGTTTGTGGGTCGGGACGTACCCCAGTGGTAGAGCGTTCGCGTGATGCGCGGTCGGTCTAGGATCGATCCCCGTCGGTGGACCCAATGGACTATTTCTTGTTCCAGCCAGTGCTCCACAACTGGTGTAACAAAGGCCGCCGTGGTATGTACTATCCTGTCTGTGGAATGGTGCAGATAAAAGATCCCTTGCTGCTAATCGAAAAGAGTAGCCCATGAAGTGACGACCGCGGTTTTCCTCTCAATATCTGTGTGGTCCTTAACCATATGTCTGACGCCATATAACCGTAAATAAAATGTGTTGAGTGCGTCGTTAAATAAAACATTTCCTTGTATCTTCCTTCTTCCTTTTATTCGATATTATTTATCTTCTTTGTACGTTCTAAATTATTGCTTAAACAAATCGAATTCAGACTGCTACAAACATTAGTTCAGCTAGAAACACATCTAATACTAGTATACAGATATTCTAAACAGGATAGTGCATTAATTATGCAATAGTAGTCTTGAAAAAGGCTGTAGCAATCTGATACAACTGGAAAGTTTAGATGGGTGGGTAGTGGCCTTACAGACACAAGCACACACACACACACACACACACACACACACGGTCACTTCTGTGTTAAGTGACAAAGATGACGACGTCCATTGCGGTCGTATTTATAGAATCCATCTTTGTACTCAATATTTAGCACTATGTGTATACGTAGTGGATTAAATCTGAGCGTAAACAGATCCTTGCGGTGTGCTACATCGGGCAAGAACAAAAAAGGCAGTCGGCAATGCAGATCAAAAGACAACATGTGATCGATCAGAACGTTCTGAAACTGTTGAAAAGGTCTTGTGAAGTATATTATAGATAGTAGCAAACTCAGGACAGTCGTTTAGTTAGTAGAATGTTCAAGTAAGGACCAACTGTGCCCAGTAGACCAAATAGTCAGTTGCGGATTTAGGATTTTGCCCGTGTGTTAAGGGACATTCCTGAGTTTGCTGCATTGTAAGATGTTTCCGACTAATAAATTATTTATACGATTAAATTTGCAAATTAAATATATTTTTTTGTTTAGTAAAGCAGTGTCTGTATTTGTCTGTAATGTGTTTCTGGTCGTCTTAATATTTGTAAGAAGCCCAAACTTGGTTTTGTCTTCAAATAATTTCGTAAGGAAGAAAAAACTATATTTTTGAAAATAAGATGAAATTTAACTTAATACAAATATTAGAACGATCAGAAACATGTTTAATATACAGCCACTAATATGTTATGCAGAAAAATATATTTGATATGTAATTACACTCGTTAAAAAGTCTCAGTTAATCAATAACATTTTAAAAAGTGCAGCAAATTCAGGAATGTCCCTTTAAAGGGACATACCCTAGTTTCAACCCGTGAAAATTAACACTAAGTTTATTTAATCTACAAACCTATAACACATTTGGATAAAGTTACAATTGAGAGAAACACGAGTCTGTGACTTTGAAATGGTGAAATATCCTCTAAAAATAGACTAACACTCGACTCCATAAATGTTACCTCTCAGACGCACGTGCGGTTTTAAAAATATGAGAAATGCATTTTGTGATATTAAAAACACCAGGATGAACAAAAACACTTCGAATGTACGGAAATTGATAATCTATCCCATAAAATCTATGTAAAATATTATTTCAGTTATTAAAAACGGCTATAACAGTAAAAAATATGCCTTAGTGTTTCAAAACTAGGGTATGTCCCTTTAACATTTTAAAAAATTGTTTGAAATGGTGCACTGATGAGATCAGTAAACGTAAGTCTTAAAACACTTGCGTCAGCACGCCCTCAAGAACCTTTGAAAGCAGAGATGTTGGTGCCTTCCGTTTGTTTTACGTTGTGCACCAATACTGGGGAAAAAAACACCCATCAAGGTCATTGCATGTGTTGAAAGCTTTAAAGACACGGGGTAACCCATTAACCTTTAGGCTCGTAGGTTCTAGATTCCCAGTAAAGAAGAACACTATTCTGTCTATGGGATGGTGCATATAAAATATCCCTTTCTACTAAAACTCTATGTCAAATTACTAAATGTTTGACATGCAATAGCTGATGATTTACAAATCACTCCAAAGAAAGTATTTATAGAAGCGTTAATGTGTGTACTTTATGTTTGTCTAAAAGATTACAACAGAAAACAAAATATGTTCGGGTTTTTTTGTTTGTTGTGGGTTTTTCTATTTGTTTGTTTGTTTGTTGTACATGTTGCTTGTTTGATTGTTGTTGTTTATTTTTGTTTGTTTTTAGGAGGGTGTTTTGTTGTTGTTTGGTTGTTGTTTTTGTTGTTTTCTTTTTGTTTTGTTCTTGGCGTTTTTAATATATTAAAAAAATAAAAACTATTATAAGTTTATAGTCCATATATTGCCTTCTTCGTTGGTGTACTAAGACACATTAAGCCTTTCAACCTCTCACGTCTTAGGATGGCGCTCATTCATCGATACCATCTCTCAATTTGACTGTCTGTAAGTCTCTGTAAAGATATCAGTGCGTATGGACAATATCTGAGGATCATCACCATTACTATACGACATCGCGCCCGAATCCACAGTTCCCAGTATGTTGTCGACTGGTAGCAGATTGTATCAAACGATTTGACCTTTACCAGAGACAAAACATCAGACGTTATTTGGTCAACGTCCGTTTCGTTTGAAGGATGTTTTGGTACTGGTTTGTGTTCTAGACATTCAAAGTGAATCTGATGTTTCCATGACTAATTAAACGAGTGCTGTTATTTATCACTGATTTATTATATATAATGGTAAACTGAAGCACCGAAGAATGGATTCGGGAATATATAATCAGTACATATTTACAAGTAACAGTTACACCACTGTGACAACAATACTATGGCTTAGATGTTCTAAATGATGTTTGCATTACGTTTGTCCACCTATATGCATGTATTCGTGGTGGGCTATTGTCCAGATAGAACGCACATAATCTAGAATAGCCAATTGAGCCAATGAAAGTATAACTAGGGCATTTATTTTATATAATATAGTGGTGTAACAATACATCGATATATTGCGATAGTCAGTGTCTCGATAGCAATGCATCGATAGTTAATTCAACTATCGATAACTATCGCAATAGTTTGCTCCACTATCGATAGTTTCGATAGTATGCATAGTGAAATCCTTTGATCTTGTGGAATAAAAATAATCAAAGATATTCATCCTTATCCATCATTGCAAAGAAGTATCTTTGCTCGCCTGCTACGTCGGTGCCCTCAGATAGTGTTTTCAACATCCGTCGATATTGTCATTGCACACCGATCGCAATTAAAGTCAAAACACGTGACTAAGTTAATGTTTCTACACAAACATTGGAAACCATAAAATTTATATTGTTTCTGCAAAAACTATAAATAAATAGTCTAATAATAAGTTGATCTTTCCGCAAAAAAATTGGACACCATCAATACATACATCAGTACATACATTAGAAGATTGAAGTAAATAGTTTTGCAAAATAATAATTTATATTACTGTTATCAAGCGATTTAAGAATTCACAATACTATTGTAATACTACTGTCACTATTGCAATACTGTCACAATAGTAGTTTAACTATCGCAATGCTATTGCAATTGTCAAACCGACCGCAATAGTCACCCCTAATATAATAGAGGATATTTTCTATCAAGACAAAACAAAAGAAAAAAAGTACTTTTTCGTATTTCAGTAGTGTTTGCGGCTTTGCCAATATTCATTTACTTGTGTCTGTAATTACATATTTATTACGATAATACTCACTTCATTAATCGTTTATTCAAAAGGGGAAAACACAGATTCCTCAGATAGGACGTCGACACCATTTCTAAAAAAAACCCTGCTGTAAGCAGAGTGTTATTACTGCCATCCATGGGCAGAAAAGAAACATTATGCCTTTAAAAAAAGCACCGATAGACCTCCAGCCCACATACAACTTAATGAATGACCAATTGACTCAATGCGCATTTAGCGACACGTCGTACAAAAACAAACAAAGCTGCAGTTTATTTTTGGCTTTTTCTGGTAAAACAACGGACTGCTGACCGACACGTACGAGTCCTTAAATGGTCTGTCTGTGCAGACTCTAGAACTCGAGTGTTGCACTAGGAGAATCACTCGGGGCCATATGGTCCAGGAACAAAGGCTGTAGTTGGTCGTGTTCCACTTGGATGTATTTTGAAGTCAAGACAGATGTATTAGTACCTTGCGTGTGTTTATGAGGAAGAACGCTTGCGGACGTATGCGCTCAATTCAGTTTTGCGTTAAACTGAATTTACTGATAGCGTCCGCGAACGTTCACTCTCCTGAAAATATTAGAAGTTTCTTAGTACAAGTCACCTCTGTTTAAGCGAAATTCTTTTTGAGACAAGGAGTGGTGCGTAAGTATTTATTTTGGGGCGAGACGTAGTTCAGCGGTAAAACACTCGCTTGATGCGCGGTCAGTCTCGAATCATTCTCCGTCGGTGGGCCCGTTAGGCCATTTCTCGTTCCAGCCAGTGCACCACGATTGGTATATCAAAGGTCGTGGTATGAACTATCCTATTTGTGGAATGGTGCATATAAAATATCCCTTGCTACTAATGGAAAATTGTAGCTGGTTTCCTCTCTAAGACCATGTGTCAAATTACCAAATCTTTGACAATTGCCGATGATGAATAAATCAATGTGCTCTAGTGGTGTCTATTTTACACAATGAAGAGGCGTAGTTCAATAAATAGTACAGCCAGTTCAACCTCCTGAAGACTGGTATATCAAAGGCTGTAGTATATGCTGTCCTATCTGCGGAAAAGTGCATACAAACGATCCCTTGATAATGAGGGGAAAATGAACTAGTTCCTCTCTAAAACTATGTCACAGTGACCAAATGTCTGACATCCAGTAACTAATGATTAATTTACCAATGTGCTCTAGTAGTGCCGTTAAACAAAACAAACGTTAACCTCTTCAAGGCTGTTTCAGATTCGAACACATGAGGTGGGGGTGCATTTTTGTATATCCCCGCAACCCGCAAAATAAAATGTTATAGACAAGGCACAAGACAGAGATTGATGGAATCAACCACTATTCTGTCAAATACCCATTCGACTCTGTCTTGTGCAGAGATACGGCTCTGATAATGTGTTAAGGTTTTGTCGTTCAGGTGTATAGGAAGCATTCGGAGATCCACCAGGCATTGTGTAATACTTATGGTATCTAGCCCCACATGTTGTCAATTACTGAATAGCCAATAATAAAAGGAAATATTTTATTTAACGACGCATTCAGCACATTTTATTTACAGTTATATGGTGTCAGACATATGGTTAAGGATCACACAGATATTGAGAGGAAACCCGCTGTCGCCACTTCATGGGCTACTCTTTTCGATTAGCAGCAAGGGATCCTTTATATGCACCATCCCACAGACAGGGTAGTACATACCACGGCCTTTGATATACAAGTCGTGGTGCACTGGCTGGAACGAGAAATAGCCCAATGCCCCCCCCCCCCCCCCCCTCCCCGACGGGGATCGATCCCAGACCGACCGCGCATCGACCTAATACTTATGGTTCCTAGTTCCACATGCTGTCAGTTATTGAATAGCCCATAATAAAAAGAACACCTAACAACCTATATCTTATTAGTTCTGGGGTGTCGTTAAACATCCATTCATTCATTCATTCATGTATTCGTTCGTAGGTTCCTGAGTGTCATAGTTTTATCTGTACATCAAGAAAGGTCGAGATTTAGCTCAGTCGGTTGAGTGATCGTTTGAGGCCTTTGCGTCGCAGGATCGAACCACCTCGGAGGATCCATTCAACTGATTGGGGTATTTTCTACTTCCAACCAGTGCACCACAACTGGGCAAATACCGTGGTGTGTGCTTTATTGTCTGTGGGGAAATGCATATAAGAAATCCCTGCTGCATTAGGAAATATGTAGCAGGTTTCTTCCTCGGATGACTACGTGTCATCATTACTCATGTTTGACATCCAATAGTCTATGATTAATTAATCAATGTACTCTAGTGGTGTCGTTAAACAAAACAAACTTTTAACGGTACACCAAGACAGATTACTGTCGTTAACCATACATCCATTAATTTATTCATGCTTTTTCTTCGTTCGTTCATTCATTCATTCATTCATTCATTCATTCATTCATGTATCTACATTGTATTCATTCAGTAATGATCATTTATTCAGTCAGTCGGTCGGTCATTTATCTTACTCTAAACGCAGTGCTACTGGTATCATGTTTGCAAGCTTTGTCATTTCTTTGTTTGATATGTCACATTACAGTTTCTTAAGAAAAAGAAGGAATTATTTTTTGTAATGACGCACTCAACACATTTTATTACGGTTATATGGCGTCAGACATATGGTTAAGGACCACACAGATATTGAGAGAAGAAACCCGCTGTCGCCACTCCATGGGCTACTCTTTTCTATTAGCAGCAAGGGATCTTTTATATGCACCATCCCATAGATAGGATAGCACATACCACGGCCTTTGATATACCAGTCGTGGTGCACTGGCTGGAACGAGAAATAGCCCAATGGGCGCACTGACGGGGATCGATCCTATACCGATCGCGCATCAAGCGAACGCTTTACCACTGGGCTATGTTCCGCCCCTACAGTTTCTTAACGTCAACCATCTAATTTTAAAACCATCGTATTTACTTCTTTCCTAACACAATTTAATTTCAGTTTTAGAGTAACTGTTTCAAAGAGAAATTGCACTTGAAAAGAGTTTTGAGACTAATTGGATAGCTTATATTGCTATGCAGTTCCATAGTTTTTAAATGTAATCATTGTCCTTTGCTAAACATTCTGTACATTTTATTTTGGGAAAATAAATATTGCCATTCAATATGAATGTGAATAGAATATGATCTGAGCCAGACTAACAGTACAGCGAAAATAGGTTGGCCGTCGTAAGTGTCTTAGAATACATCTGGTAGTCTAATTAAGTTGGTGTACGATTTCATCCAATATCAGTGTACTTTATCATTCAGAGTTCTGAAAATAGCACACTGGACATTGATGTTAGGTTAAACTGGTGTCATGTTTTCATATAATATTTCAATTTGTTTTCACTCTTTATAGGCGCAATCTCGTCTTTTCTGATATATTTTTTTATTAAACAAAAAAGACTGTCAATGCTATTAAAGTATCTGATACCATTTTGAAATACGAGATTTATGATTATAGCTAATTTAAATAATATTGTTCCAAGGGCGGACCCAAGGAAGGAGACCAGGGGGACCTATCCCTCCCCCTAAACAATTAAAGTGCCCTTTTTAAAGAATTTATTTACAATTTTCCTTGAAGTGCCCTTTTCAGGGAGTTGCTCCATGTGCTCTTTTGCCATTGGTACCCTCCCTAAAATGTTTCCTGGTCCGCCCTTGTGTTCTATAACGTTTTTAATAGAAGCCTTAACATTTATGACGATTACGAATACGTCATTAGCATATTCAATATCGTATCTATGCTATGACAACCGTGAGAATATGTAGCCATGACTCACTAACAGGAGGGGGACGGGTGGGACGTAACCCAGTGGTAAAGCGTTCGCTTGATGCGCGGTCGGTTTGGGATCGATCCCCGTCGGTGGGCTATTTCTCGTTACAGCCAGTGCACCACGACTGGTATATCAAAGACATGTTATGTACTATCCTGTCTGTGGAATGGTACATATAAAAGATCCTTTGCTGCTAATGGAAACATCTAGCGGGTTTGCTCTCTAAGACTATATGTCAAAATTACCAAATGTTTGACATCCAATAGACGATGTTTAATAAATCAATGTGCATTAGTGGTGTTGTTAAACAAAAAAGTTTTTGGTAAATAATTTCGGTTTGGTTTGATGTAACAAAAAAGTGAGTGTTTTGGAAATAACAAAAAATGACAGTTTAGTAGTAGCAATTTCTTGATGGAATATTTAGCGCATTTTTTTAATGGTTCATCAAAAGAAAGAAAAAGAAAAAAAAGCTGGTTCGTCTTTAAAATATGTTTTATATCCTGTATCGGGTGACGGCGCAAGTCTAACTGTCATTGACTGGTATCGTGTAACAATATACGAGTTCCAGTGTATTACGGTATGACAAGAACAACGAAAGAAATGTCATTTGTCTGATTTTTTTTTCTTCTAGAATTAGTTTCTTCAAGTGTCGTTGGCCTTTATCTATTATTAACCAGCTGAGATTGTATGACATTTGTCATAAACAAACCAGATGGATCACAGGAAACGAAACTTTAAAACAATTAAATTATTTTAGCATAGTCTTCATGGAGTAACTGGCATTCATTTCCAAAACAACTGTTTGTTTTACAAACAAGAATATAATGCAATGTAAGCGAGGATTTTACAATAATGATTAAAACCGAAAATCATTAACAGGATTTATGTTATGACGGAATTTAATGTTGGATCAAAGTACAGGCGCGTGTGCAGTGCGTGTGTGGCGGGGGAGGGGGTAAGAATGCAAACCCCTTCCTGTTCAATATTTTTTCTTTTCTTTTCAGTATATTGTTCGTATGAGCATGACTCGCCCCCTATGAACTTCAACCGCCACAGTCTAGACCCCCCTTCCCCACACACACACACCCCTGCTAACATTCCTGCACACGCGCCTGAAGTAGACCATTTTGTCCCACTCTGAGGTTCTCCATCTATTAAATATTATATAAGATAACTGTACAGTTAAACTGGAATGTAACGTCCATCCATTATGTTTTAAACATACTAAGAATGCCATATATCTTTGTCGATACAAAAAAAAAGAGAAAAAAAAGAGAACAAATAAATAAATAAATAATAAAATAAAATAAAGTAAATAAAAACAAACAAACAAACAAACAGTTTTGAATGGATACACTGTGAGTTTTTGTTAAATGCTTCATGGAACCACGTACATGAGGTCTATTTTAAAAGTCCCAGGCCTCTGGGAATTGTCAGTTTTGAGTTATGGGTTACGCAAAAATAAATTCAGGTAACCCATTTTTATTTTGCATAACCCATCATATCCATGTAAATGATGACCTAAATTCAATGCGCAAACGGAAAATGTATTACACAGAATTCTATTTGCATGAGCGATGCGCGATCATCCTCGCAATATTTAGAAGCCAGAAAACTGGTTGACTCTTTCAGTTCAGTTTTAAAATGAGTGGTAATCAAAAGAGTAGTTGAATCTCCCAGTCCTCATTCTATTCAAACCCAATTCCCCTTTTTTCAATCAATTCAGTATAATTTTAACACAATTCATATTAAATTTTAGTGCGCGTTCGTTCAACGCTTTTTAGTTTACCGTATAAAAACATTTAATTTCAGTTGCGCATGAGGTCGGCGATCAAAGTATGAGGCTATTTCATGATATGTCGCATCATTGACTGAAATGTATCAATGTAATATTTAAAATAACAACGTGTAAATTGAGAGGATTCGAACCAACTGCACCTACTCCACAGAAATGAAAGCCCAATTAACAGTAGTTAAGAAAGAGGTTTGACAAACACTCGGCTCGAACATAATACTATTTTGTGACCTTGTACACGCCTTTTCATCCTTTTCATGAAATTCCTTCACATTTCTACTATGAACTTGATGGCTCTAGGCTGTGCACATGGCGGGTGCCACAGGTGGAGCAGGATATACTCCACTTTCGAAAACACCTGATATCATCACTGTCTGTGCAAGTTTGGGTTTCCCAAGCTAGTCTTAGGAATGGCTTTCATCCTACAGTCGGTACAGAGGGATGAAATATCATGTTACGCGTCTCCTAGGGGAGTGGTGGTTCTCCCAGTGGATTGGCGGTCCTCCTAGGGGAGTGGTGGTTCTCCCAGTGGATTGGCGGTCCTCCTAGGGGAGTGGCGGTTCTCCCAGTGGATTGGCGGTCCTCCTAGGGGAGTGGCGATCCTCCCATGGACGAGCAAATGATAGTGGATCATGGAAACAATCACGGTTTGGCTTAAAACATCCTTTTGACTCTGCCTTTTGCAGAGATACGATTTTGATTACAGTGCACGGATTTATCACTGAGATTTCCTGATTATCTTGATTATATTAGTGGTTATTAAATCGTGAAAACGTACCTAGAGGAACTAACTAAATCGGTAACTTGTCGCACAGAGATAATAGTTGCTTAATATGACACATATCAGCTACTATTTTTTACAAAGAGCTAATGTAACACGAGTTTCTTCACAAAGCTGTTTCCATGGAAATCAGGAATTAATATCTCGTGACTGGAGATCGGAGGCAGTAGATTATTTATAGATTCCATATTGCTGTCAAATCTAAGATTAAAGTACATTGTTCGTGACGGTTTTAAACTGTTGTGAAACCAAGTCTAGAATTGTATGTTTGACAGTGCGGGACGTAGCCAAGTCGCTTGATGCACGGTCGGTTTAGGATCGATCCCCGTCGGTGGGCCCATTGGGCTATTTCTCGTTCCAGCCAGTGCACCACCACTGGTATATTAAAGACCGTGGGATGGTGCATATTTAGATCCCTTGCTACTAATTGAAACATGTAGCGGGTTTCCTCTCTAATACTATATATAAAAATTACAAAATATTTGACACCCAATTGCCGATGATTAATAATCAGTGTACTCTAGTGGTATCGTTAAACAAAAGAAACTTTTTTTATATGCTTGACTTACTAAGTATTGTGGAAAATGGACAGAAAGGTTTATTTTGTTTAACAACGCCACTAGAGCACATTGAGTAATTAATCATCGGCTATTGGATGTCAAACATTTAGTAATTTTGACTCGTAGTCATCAGAGGAAACCTGCTAAATTTATTTTAAATCCTAATGCAGTTAGGGATATCTTATATGCAAGTTTCCACAGACAGTTGTGATGCATTGAGGTGGTTCGATCCTGCGACGCAAGCACCTCAGGCGAGCGCTCAACTGACTGAGTTAAATCCCGTCCCCCCAAAATGGACAGATGCATTGATGTACGATAAAACATATGCATGTACGTACGGATTGCAGTACGTAAAGGGCGAATAAGAAAAGGTTGTGCAATATATCAATATAGCGCATTTTAAATCAACGCTGTTTGATGTCCAACATACTATACGGTTATTGCGATATCTGGTATTGAGAGTGAAAGAGTAAACAACCTTTTCCTACCGCCTGGCGGGCATTGGTCGTAGGATCTAATCCCCCCCCCCCCCCCCCCCCCCGTCCCAACCAGTGCCCATTGGAGTCAATCCGGTTTTAAAAGAGGATAGGGACATACGTATACATATATATAGTGAAACCACTCTAAACCGGATACCTTCGTGACCAAATAAAATGTCCGGTTTTAAGAGGTATCACTTTTAGAGAGGTTAATTTCTGTATTGAGTTTTAAAAAAGGACCGTGGCAAATGTCCGGTTTTGGTGGAATTCCGGATTACAGAGGGTCCTGTTTTGATAGGTTTGGGATCGATCCCCGTCGGTGGGCTATTTCTCGTTCCAGCCAGTGCACCACGACTGGTGTAATAAAGGCCGTGGTATGTACTATCATGTGTGGGATGGTGCATATAAAAGATCCCTTGCTGCTAATAGTAGTCCACGAAGTGGCGACAGCGGGTTTCATCTCTATGTATATATCTGTGTGGTCTTTAACCATATGTCTGATGCCATATAACCGTAAATAAAATGTGTTGAGGGCGTCGTTAAATAAAGTATTGCCTTCCTTCGAAATCAGCAAATTTTTGTTTATTCTGAAATGAAAAAATTAAAAGGTGAGGACGCCCATTCCCGTGCCCAACAACTGGTATATCTAAGTTCGTGGTATGAGCTGTTCTGTCTGTGAGGGGAAAGTAATGTAACAAAATTCTTTCTGCTAATGAAAAATATAGACGTTTTATCCCGACTACGTGTCACAATGACCAAACGTTTGACATCCAATAGCCAATTATTAATAAATCAATGTGCTCTAATGGTGTTTTAAACAAAACAAACTCGTTTTTAATATCCACTGGCACATACTATGGCATTTGATATGCCATTGGTAAGGTACTGCCTGGAACAACAAAAACATACTTGTCCACTGATGGATTCTACATTATCTCGCCCTTGGCGAGCACTCTAGATACGATTTATATACAGCCAGCCTCCAAATAACAGATAAAGTCTAACACTCTACACCTTCTGTACTTTTAATTTATAGTATTTCTCGTTATGTTACGTAGTATTCAACAGTTAAGTACAGTTACCATACTGTCAAACACTGGTTCTAAAGCAATGCAATACGTAGTATTCAACAATTTAGTACAGTTATCATATTGTCAAACACTGGTTCGAAAGCAGTGCAATACGTAGTATTCAACAGTTAAGTACAGTTACCATACTGTCAAACACTGGTTCTAAAGCAATGCAATACGTAGTATTCAACAGTTAAGTACAGTTACCATACTGTCAAACACTGGTTCGAAAGCAATGCAATACAGTTAGTAAACACTGGTTCAAAGCAGTGCAATACGTAGTATTCAACAGTTAGTACAGTTACCATACTGTCAAACACTGGTTCGAAAGCAGTGCAATACGTAGTATTCAACAGTTAAGTACAGTTACCATACTGTCAAACACTGGTTCAAAAGCAATGCAATACGTAGTATTCAACAGTTTAGTACAGTTACCATACTGTCAAACACTGGTTCTAAAGCAATGCAATACGTAGTATTCAACAGTTAAGTACAGTTACCATACTGTCAAACACTGGTTCGAAAGTGCAATACGTTATTCAACATTACTGTACAGTTAACACTGGTTCGAAAGCAGTGCAATACGTAGTATTCAACAGTTAAGTACAGTTACCATACTGTCAAACACTGGTTCGAAAGCAGTGCAATACGTAGTATTCAACAGTTAGTACAGTTACCATACTGTCAAACACTGGTTCGAAAGCAGTGCAATACGTAGTATTCAACAGTTAAGTACAGTTACCATACTGTCAAACACTGGTTCAAAAGCAATACGTAGTATGCAATACGTAGTATTCAACAGTTAAGTACAGTTACCATACTGTACTGTCAAACACTGGTTCGAAAGCAATGCAATACGTAGTATTCAACAGTTAAGTACAGTTACCATACTGTCAAACACTGGTTCGAAAGCAGTGCAATACGTAGTATTCAACAGTTTAGTACAGTTATCATACTGTCAAACACTGGTTCGAAAGCAGTGCAATACGTAGTATTCAACAGTTAAGTACAGTTACCATACTGTCAAACACTGGTTCGAAAGCAGTGCAATACGTAGTATTCAACAATTTAGTACAGTTATCATATTGTCAAACACTGGTTCGAAAGCAGTGCAATACGTAGTATTCAACAGTTA